>NW_006494612.1:12365297-12371718 GCF_000325575.1 Pteropus alecto | reverse complement strand
GCGGGTTATCAGGAAAGATATCCAATTTATTGGGATATATATATATATATATGTATCTATATATATATATATAGATAGATACGTATATATAGAGAGAGAGAGAGATACAATAAATTAGATATCTTTCCTGATAACCCACTCAACTCATATCAGCATGTCCTGTGTTGTTTTTCAGTATTCTGATGCAAGCTAAAATTGTGCTCCCCTTAACAGGGGTCCTCCATTATCCTATACAGAGTTCTCTTTCTCCACTACAGAGCAATTTACTCGACATCTTGTCAACACAGTTGATTTGCTGTGAACTTTGCCTCAGTCTTTAAATGACTTTAGCCTGTGTGTGAAGCCAAATAATTCCACAGTCACAGCTAAAACTTGCTAAGTACTTTAATTTGACCTCAGTAGCTGACCTGAATTTCAAGTCCTTATGGACAAGATTCTCCCAACCCTAGTGAAATTTGGTCTAGCATTTGGCATCCTGAAAAAATTTCTTAAGTTAACATTACTTTATATTGTTTTGCCAAATGAGACACTGACCATTTCTTTGTGGGTTTTTTTTTTTTCATTCTATTTTTTTCATTCCATTTTCCTTTCTTTTTCTTTCTTCTTTTTTTGTGTGTGTGTGTATGTGTGTGTGAGTGTGAAATCTCTCCTTTTCTAATAATATGGCTCCAAAAGATGGAGATTTCAATCGGTGTTTTTCACTGTGTTCCAAGCAAAGATTTGTAGGATATGAAATACTAAAAGTTGTAGTCAGAACGAATAAAGCAGAACAGATAAAGAAAAATGACTCTTCACTCATCTAACATTTAGTAGCACATATTTCCTTTTCAAGAAAATAAAATTTGCAAAATGCACCTCACTATCAAGAACTGTTTTTAGCTCAGCAGATTGCAATGAGTTTTCCATGTGCATTATTGACTTTCTTCTTCAAGGGTTATGAGTGAAGTCAGGTAGATTTTTTCAGACTGTCAATTCCAGCAACTCCTTTTTGGTAAGCTTAAAGAGTAATAGCAGATATATAGATAATATAAATGGCAAAGTAGGTGAGAGGTATTCACTACAAATCAAATATTTTTCTACAGTACAAACTGTAAGAATTGTGTATGTTACACAGAAATATATAGATGATAGATAGATAGATAGATCGATCGATCGATCGATCAATCTAATATGTGAGTGTCAGGGGTTATAGGGGGAGGTACATTATAGAAATGTATGAGAAACTCCAAAGAGAATAGAGTTTTAAGGGAAGGAGAGAAAACAAGCACATAAATAAAAATTAAAATGCGAGCTTCTTCTCAGAAAGAAGTTTGCAGGTGTGAGACAGCCAGGATTCTGCAGAATACTGGAGGTATAGGGTTGATGAATTTCTAAGAGAAAACAAGAGAGTCCATCACCAACTCCCAGAAAGTAGGAAGCTGAGGATCTCATCACACAGCATCAGATTGGGATTGCAGTATCTAGAGAGTATCACTAGGAAAAATCTCTCATTCATACTAGCCTAAGAGCTCACTCACTCAAGAGGTCGCTAACATATTTAATTGGGAATGGGGGAAATGGGAGATTTCTTTCTCCCTACAATTTTCTTAAGCTAATTTTTAAATATCATATTCTTGTGTTATATTTTTAATTAATCTATGCCAAGAGCATCTGTTGATGACTGTAAAGTTCTTGTTTCTTCCAAAAATAATTTTGAAAACTTAAATAAGGAAGGGATATAGATCAAAATATCATATTTATTACGCAGAAAGACTGAGTTAGAGGAGATAGCTTATTGTGCAAACTATGACAATCCTGCTAACTAATCCCAATAATTTGGCAGATTTTACCATTTTATTACAGGCAACATTAAACAACAGAATGTCTCCTCACTCTGGGTATTATGGTGGAGGAGACCTGCTCCCTGGGCCAGCTAACCCCCAATAGAAATAAAATGGCAGACCTAAGATAAACATGGTGAGTTTATTTTAACCAAATTCTCAATTCAAATAAGTCACTTTATTTGCCAGGAGTAGAGTGAGTAAAGAGATGGAGATATTCTGGGAGCTTTATACTAATCAACCTCTCTTACCATGGACTTATTTAGAGATAAGTGAGATTCCCACCTAACAATGAATGTCTGCCAGATCATGCTTGAAAAATAACCGCTACTCACTTTATGTAATAGACATTCTCACATATCACAAATAGAGTTTTGATAAAATTCTTTACCCAGGCCTTTGGTTCAGTAAACAGAGGGGGAAAAAATGCATATAGAAAGATGAGTTATAGGCCAGATAAAATAACTTTAGGATTTTAAACCTGTCCTTGGACAATTAAATGTCAGAGTTTCTTAATTATTATAAATTCTTCCTGAAATTATAAATTTTAGAATTCAGTTCAAGGAGAATCACCATTTTACTGGGTCATAACACCAATCAATGCCCATCTGATTTGGTGAAATAAAAATACTGATAGGAGAATCGTGCCCTAATGTTTTCCTAATAAATTTACTAAGTAATGATTTTTAAGAATACAAGGAGTCAAGTTAAAGCAGAAGAAAGAGCATTGATTAGTCACAAAGATTCTTGTATTCAATCCTCAAATCTGTCACTCCCTTGTACTATGGCACTAGACACCTCTGGGTCAATTTCTTCATCTCTAAATTGTAAGAGCTAGACAAAGTGATTTCTGAGGGCTCTTTCAGATCTAAAGCTTCATTTTGTTACTCATAACCACTTCTAATGTTACTAAATATTCTCAAGTATATAAGAAATAAGTTGTAACCATTCTGAAATATCTTTATATTTGATTCTTTATTTCTCAATAATATCCTAGACTCCTATACTAGACCCTACACAAGATATGTATTATATATGCTGTACTAGATACTATATCCTATATGAGAGTAGCAACACAGATAATCAATTTCTTGAGTAATCATCTCTTAACGGATTTTCCCAGTGGCAAATATTCAACCTTTCTTCAACATATATTTATGAAAAACTGTACCCTTCCTTAACAATAGTCCTATTTACAGAGCAGGGGATGTCAATGCTGAAAATGCACTCCAAAATAAATATAAGCCTTACTCATGCCATTGTACAAGAAATTATTCAATTGAGTGATCAATAGAAATGTGTTGCCAACACATAAAACAATTGTTAAAACTGAATAAGCACTTAGAGAGAACTAGGTATTAAATAAATATGAACAAGAATATTAAAATATCTGTTACACTGAAAAAAGTTTTTACAATAAGGATTTACCTTCTGCAAATATTTAGAGAGTACAAACTAATTAAAATAAAAATAAAGTGCAATTAAAAAATAGCAAAACAAGAAAGTAAGTAAGCAATACATAATATTAGAAGAAATTTGGGGACCACAACATTTGGAAATTTCCACGGCTTTTATTAGCATTTCTATTGACAATATTCAGAAGGGACAGACATGGACCTCTCAGGTAATACACTATTGATGCTATAAACAGCTTTTCTTTTTTTAAAAAAGAAAAAGGAAGTCACCTATTTTCAGATGTTCTCACTGCAGAACTTCAGTGACCTGACTCCCAGAACACTTACCTTTCTCTCCACCACGATTTCCTCAATTTGGGCTACTACTAATGATCATACTAAGCTCAGTAGTTGTGGGCATTATAGTATTAAGAGAAAGTAGAATCATTCTGTTTTGATTTTCTTTATCTTCATGTCATGTGAACTTCAGGCAAATTATTTGTACTTTACATCTATAAAATTAAGATTTTGTACTAGGACAGTATTTTATCCTCATTTGATAAAAACTAAACAAAGCCTTTAAGACTATGGCATTTTTGGAGGATAAAAAAAGCCTTGTTAATTAGCCTGAACTCTCATGCCCACAAATTATTCTGGGTCTTAATGTAGACAGATAGAATGTCCTTACAATTAAAGCACATTCTGTTGATATCTCATTTGGCTAAGCTGCTGCTATTCATTGATTTCAGACCTCTCCACATAGAAAGACTGGTAAGTATGAGAAGAGCTGATCAAGTATTTGCTGCCTGGAAGATCAATTGACTCTATCTGTAGTGCTGAGTAAGTCCATTTTATCTCCCTTCTTCAATACTATGCTCAGCACCAGAAACTGGATGGAGAAGCCTACTAATGAGCACCTCATCCTTTCAAGTGATTAAAGACAAGGTGGTGGCTAAAGGAGTTTTAGTTGGTACAACTTAAAAAAGAATACTGATGATTATGGTGTGCTTGTGTGACCCTTTCCTTTATAACACAAATTTTTTCTTTCTGCTCCTAATGCTACTCGATGCAGACTCTGTAACAAGTGAAATGATCGTTATGTGTATACATATGGTTCTTTGTATACATATATATATCATATATATATATATGATATATATATGTATACAAAGAACCATTTCTCTAATAAGCTAATTAGTATACTTCGGCAATTAATATTATATGTAATGATGTTAACGTTTAAAAACATAATACTTTTTCATAGTTTAACAGACCCTTAATGAAGATCAGATAAGCTAGAAATCTCACACTGGAGTATCAACTGAATTTAAATTAGGCAAAAGCAGAGTTAGCCTCTTAATAGCTTTGGTCAGTTCATAGAAAATGTTGCTGAAATCATTCTAAATTTATTATAATGAAATGGGACTGAATGAGTCAGTATGTTTGTCATCCATGGGAGCAGAAATGGTGCACTACATCCCTATTTTGTTACAGTAAAGGAGCTGAAGTCATGGAACACTCACTAGAAGAATTAATTCTTTTCCAAAATCTCTATTCTTCATTTTAAAACTTTATTCCAAACTTTTGTTAAGAATAGTTTAGTGGATCTTATTTTAACACTGAAGCAAATAAAATAAGTTATTCAATTATTTTTTGGGCAACTTTCCAATATGAAAATATGCCTTTCTTTAGTTTACTCTTAACCTCAAGATACTAGGAAATTCAATAAAATAGTATATTTAATCCTTTGGTCAATTTTGATAAATTAAGTATAGCTTGCACATTATATGTAACATTAATTCCTCATATACATAGAGAATGTTATCAGTCAGTCTAGGCTGAGTTATATGTGATAACAACCCATCTTAAACTGTCTGTCATGGCTCACAACAAAACCTTTATTTTGTTTTATTGTGTGTTCCTTATTCATATGCCTATATTGTTCTGCTCAATGTTATCTTCTCAAGAGCATTCAAGCTAACAGAGTAACCTTTATCTAGGATGTTGTCCATCTGATAGAGAAATATACTCTGGCTTAAGGTTTCCATTTGAGTGTAACAAATATCACTTTTGCTCACATTTTCTTATCCAAACAAAACAAGTCATATTGTCAAGTCTAGTGTCAATGAGATTCAAATATATAATCCTTCCACAGGAAGATACATGACATGAAGGGACATAGCAAGAAGGACAGAAAAAAAAATTAAATCATATCTCCACAAGGAGGTAATCCAAAAGTTCCATCATCCCATCAAGGCATGAAACTCACATTCTCATGAGAGTTTCAATATTAGGTTCATATGTGCCTCCTCTTGATCCAAAGACATATAACTAAAATGGCTAATTATCAGTCCTCCCTGCCCCATCCTCCATTAATAAGTACACCCATTCAGAAACAGGAACAATGGTAGATATGAGTAGCCATTGTTCTATAATAATTCTAAAATCCTGCTTTCAGGCACTGTAAGGAGCCTACCTTACAGGTAGGTGTTCTGAACTGAATGTCTGTGTTCCTTCAAACTTCATACATGAATCCCTGAACCGCAGTGCGGCTGTCTTTGAAGATGGGGCCTCTAAGGAAGTAAGTTTAAATGAGATAATAAGGTTGAGGCCCTAATCGAACAGAATTAGTGTTCTCATAAGAAGGTCTTGTCTGTCTCTCTCTCTCTCTCTCTCTCTCTCTCTCTCTCTCTCTCTCTCTCTCCCTCTCTCTCGCTCTCTCTCTCTCTCTCCACAAAGAAAAGACTATGTGGATACACCAGGAAAAGGAAAAAACAAAGAAAAGACAGCTATCTGCAAACCAGGAAGAGAGCTCTCACCAGAAATGAACACTGCTGGCATCCTGATCTCAGACTTCCAGCTCCCAGAACTGTGAGAAAATACTTCCTGCTGTTGAAAGCATCCAGTCTGTGGTATTTGGTTATGGCAGCCCTAGCAAGCCAACACAGCAGAAAATGTTTCTTCATCAAGCCCTGTTTCTGCTTGGAGGAATAGAGTCCATTGTTATCAATAGCCTTTGGATTAGCCCTTTGGGAGGTCTTTTTCCATTATCTCCTGACCTCTTTAGAAGGACATTATTTCCTGACCTCTTTAGAGCAAATGACCTTCTTGGAATCTGAGAAAATTTCACATCTTGTTTTCTAACCATAAAAGATTGTAAGCCTAAAGGTCATATTAAGTTTTGAAAACTGAATCTATTTTAGTTAA
>NW_006494612.1:12335780-12365243 GCF_000325575.1 Pteropus alecto | reverse complement strand
ATATATAGTTTCTTGTGTGTTTGAGTCAAATCAGCACATGTGACACAAACTACAATAGCAATTCTTTTCAGAACATGCCTCCAACTCTAGAGTAGGCTTATTAGGCTTCTATGGGAGAGCCAGGATCTTAATGGCTCTTCTAGTCTCTTCTCCCTACAAAATTGTATCTGGTTGAAAGAATTTAGTGGGTATTACTTAAGTCAATTTGAAGATTTTAACAATGAGATTTATGGCCACCCTTGCTATTCTTTAAGCCATTTGCCCATGTTGCTGAGAGCTCTTCACAGTTTTTTATCTTTTAACAGTTGGAGCCTATTTAATACCATGTGTGGGCTACTCTTGACTATGTTCAGCAGCTTAGAACAGTAAAGAGATGAGCTCAGAGGGAAAAAAAAAAAAAAAAGCTTGTTTGCAAGCAGAAATGAGAGGGAACGGAGTCCGAAAAGAAAGAAAAAGCTTCTTCTTATAACAAAGCATATCAGTTCTGCTCATATTTCATTGACCAAAGGAAAACATACCCCATTTTTTATCATAGAAAACTATAAAATCTTTAATAAGAAGAGACAGTGAAAGTTTTGAACAATAAGTCTATCACAAGGCTTTACAATATCTTCATAAAATTTTCATCGTGCACATAAATCATTCCTGTGAAATGAGTAAGAAACAGTAGGTAGTATTACTAGCCTCATTCTCCAGAGTATAAAATAAAAATTCAGAGAAATTTAAATAATAACCAAAGAATACAGCACTAATCAGATGAAAAAGTCAGCCTAGAACTCCAGATCCCTAATTTTAAATGTGACTTTCTACTACTCTCATCTGGTACTCATGAAATACAAAGTTACGCAAAAATAGTACATGAACGCAAATGCCCCAGAAGACAGGAAACACTGAGGTTAGGAACAATGTTAGGCCCCAAAGAGTTCTGGGTTCCAGTCTCAGTTCTCTTATAGACTAGCGTGTGGGCTTCACCAAATCACTTAATCTCACTGTGATTCAGTTTCCTCATTTATAAATTGGAAATCGTTTTTATGTAAAAGTGTTTAATGAAGACTCTCAGATTCTAGTTTAATACATATATTTGATACTGCATTAAAAATCAGATCTGAAATGTGAAAAAGAAGAATGGAAAGCAAAAAATAATAATAATAATACTACAAAATAGGCATATTGGCCTAGGCTTTTTCCTCCTTAGTTATGTCTCTATTTCTCTCTATAGAAAGTGATCCTTTTTTTAAGATATGCACATAAACTATGCACTTGAATAATTTGTGCAATTAATATGATGCCTCAAGAGAAGCCATTTAAAATTTCTAAACTTTTACACAAGCAGCAAAAATATAGAATTTAGGTAATAAAGATTAGAAAAAGGTAGATGCATATTTGATTTCATGTCAAATATAGATTTGTTTTAGTGTAAATACATTGTTTTATGTGTGAGATAGAAATGATATTATTATTTTCATTTTCTAAATAAAGTAAGCTTTGTTCCAATGAAATTGCTTACATGTTAAGATCTTAGACTTAGAAACCAGTGTGTGATAAAAGCTCAAAATTTCTTATTCTAGGTAATCATACTTCATGGTCTTAGGCACAACTGATATGAAAAAATTTACTCTCCATTCTTTTCTCATTAATTCTTTTCAAGTACATCTATATCATATCAATCTCACATAAAGCCAGAGCAAGTATATCTTTTTGCTATCCCAATACACACTATTTTATCATTGAAATATTAATACACAAGGTTTTAAATCTCAAGCATGCTCCCTTTACCAGAGTCATAAAGTCCAATGTAATTTCTTAAATATAATATGCAAAAAATATTTTATTCTTATTGTGAAATTCAAATTTGAACTAAAGAGAAATAATGTGTCTGGTGGAAATTTTAACAACTATCTATGTCTCATGACTATTGAGTTTGTACATTTATGCTTTGATTCAGCTGAAATTCATACAACCAGAAATCATATACACTGCCATCCAAAGGAAATTGTCCAGGAAAAATAAACCCCTAAGTAACAGGAAAATCTTAAATGGAAGCTATTTTCCAAGCTGCAAAAATCACCACCATTAAGTTAGAAAGAAATAGAATCTACTTAGCAAGTGTGTCAGGATCAGCATCAATCTTATCAGATGACAGAAAACCTTCCCTCTCAGTTAATCCCACAAAGGGAAATGCACTCTTCCAGAAAGAGAGGAGTCTACAAAAATTATAATAAGGATCAGTAACTCTCGTCAGAATCTTACAGGAGGAACGTTAGCAAAAAGAGAGTGGTCTTAAAATGGCACGAGAGAGAGAAAAATGACAACATTTAACATCTGCACCAAATAATGAGTAAAATAGATGTGCTCTCGGTGGTGGGGGCAGGGGATTTCCCTCCTTTTTTTTATTTTGGTAACTACTTGGATTTTCAACATTTAGAAAATAAAATGTTACTCAATCCTTCACCCAGTTGAAAGGTAACAATAAAATATCATCTTTTGCCTATTATTAAACAGAGCTATAGATTCCAGTACTGGCGATATATAAAAAAACAGAGTTCTTAAACTTGGAATATAAATTGCACAGACTTTTAAGATGGCAATGTTTCGATGCACCCCAACAATCTAAATGTACAACAACTGCTCTTTGGATTTCTCTGATGGAAACAAAAACAAAAATGCGAAGATTCATATTATTGTGAAGTTCATTGGGGGAATTGTTTCATTAGTAAAATTTGATACAACCTAAAAGCTGTCCAATAAAAAGTTTTAAAAATAAATTGGAGTTATCTATATAGCAGAATACTATGCAGCCATTAGAAGGGTCAGATAATTGCTAAGTATTGACTTGTAATTTATTACATTCAGATTACAGTTCAGTATGCATAATATAGAAAATACACACATTTAAATGTTCATTGCAGAAGACTGGACAGATAAACACTTTACTAATAACAGTTTATCTTTAGAGAATGGGATTACTGTGCCCCTGAGAATCTTCCACACTTATGCAGACCTGAAGATTGGACAAAACAACCAAAAGGACACATTGGACAAGTTAAGATGTACACACATGCTGTTGGTCATTTTATTATTGTATTTTGCATCGGATATCTCTAGGTGCATTGAGTACTTTCATGACATAATGACCCTGTCGGCTAGGAAATAACATAGGGATTCAAGACTGTCTCACATCCTATCCCATCCTATCCTATCCCATCCTATCCTATCCTATCCTATCCTATCCTATCCTATCCTATCCTATCCTATCCTATCTCATCCCTTCTTATCTCATCTTATCCAATCTTATCTTATCTTATCTTATCTATCTTGCCTTATCTTGTTCTGATATCGATGGCTTAGTGTTTGGGAAAAATGAGGGAAAATTACCCAAATTTGTATGACACTGCATATTAACAAACATATTAGCCATGTATCTAGAAGCACTATTTTCCATAAGCATTCCTTTCCTGAATGTGGGAAGGACACTCAGCCAGACTTAGAAATACTCTTTAATACACAAGCAAGTAAAAGGGTAAAACAGGCAAACACACACTGTGCCTGGCTGATTAAAATTGCTTTTTTAAGTTTTAGGTCACAACTTATAGTAACAACTCCTCTCTGCGTCACTCTGTCTCACTGTCTTTCTTTCTCTCTGACATATGCAATAATTTTACTGCTGAAATTGGCTTTTCAGCTAACCATAGTTTATCTTTATTCTTAAAAGTTATATACATTCTAAGTTTCCTTCACCCAGCTCTGAAAAGAAAACAGTGAACAAATTTCAAAAGCACAAGCGATAACATCAGGCAAAAGAATAACAACAGACATAATACGGAATTGCAAGAGTTCCCTCCATTGTGCCAAAGATGTTTCTGCAAGGTGTCTCTATTCTTCACCTCTGTTAACTTAATAAATGTCTTAACTGTGTCATTCACATAATGATACTTGGAGAAAGGCTCTGGCAGACCTACTCTGAAATGTTAATAGAGTGCCTCGGAAAATAAATATTATTTTGGTTTATCTCATTAATCTTGGCCATTTCTCTCTTCCCCTCAGCCAGCCTACTTCAGAAAAGCAAGTACTTTATTCATGTGACAGAGTTATAGGAAAATTGCCACTCAGAATTCGAAAATGAGTCTTTTTCATTTTCTGACAACCATTTATCTCTCTGCCATCAGGTAATATCTAAAATTTTTATGTGGATTTTATCTTAAAGATGAATTCCTATTGAATCTCAGGCCCTGTCAATATATTTTTAACCTTTGAAGAAAATGCTATCTTTCCAAAACAGCCACATTTTATTTTCCAAGGGTCATACTATCACTTAAAATAATTATCCAAAAACTCTGGCAAGCTACCATATTTCATATTTTATAACATGACTTCATTCCTAATTCACAAAAATGTGTTTCGAATGACTTAACATCATTAAAAATTTAACACTCAATAAAGCAAACAGGAAAGTTGCAAAATTATTAAATTTAGCTTTAAGTAATCACAAATAACAAAATTGTAATTAACTTCAAATTTTTAATTTCAAATTTTACCTTCCAAACTTTCACTTTTATATTTTTTCATAAAGATATACGCCCAAATCATCCGATGTATGTAACCCTCTCCTACATTCCAATTTTTTAAATTATTTTTTCTCCTTACCAGTTTTTGTATCCTCTTTACTATAATTTGTTCTAGCGTTGTTAGTTCTATCTTCTTTCCTTAACCACCACCAACATTTTTTGAAAACTACGGCATTTTTGTTATTTTAGGGGATTTTTATCAATAAATTAATGATTTTTTTGTTATTCAGCTTTTATTTTAATAAGCCTCCGTAAATTGCTTATTTATTACTGTAGTCTAGTTTATTTCTCTTTCAATATAGGATGTATCCAAAACTCTTTTTGGAAATGTGGCATGTCTAAACCTCGACCAACCAGATTTCTCCTTTATTTGGAAGATTTTGTATCAATTAATTCCTCAATTCATATGGACTTAAACCAACAGTTTGTTATATAAAGAATTTCTTATGGGATCCACTATAACAAGCCCTTCTTTTTTCCTACAGCATCTATTTTCCATCTATCCCTAGATCCACACTGCTTCTTCCCTGATGCTCTGTGCAACAGAGAGCTGATCTTCTTAATAGGCTTACTTGCCCTCTGGTTTCTAGTTGGGGGGTCATTCAAGGGACAGACTCAGCAGGCGATTGGAGGGCAGGAAGGAAGTTAAGTTGAGGTCCTTGTTCCCCTGGCTCCATCACCTAATCTCTGTGTATTGTTGGACCCTGCCAGGGAACCTTCTCCATATGGCTACCCTTTTCCAGTTCTGGTTATGACTTCCCCCATTGCTACTTCAGATCTAGAGGTAGAAATAGCTCCTCATTTTGCTATCCTTGGGGTTATGATTTCTCTCTTGTTAGTTTCATGAAGCCCCTTGTACATTTTAGTAAGTGATCCCTTTAATAAACTTCCCTCAGTGTACCCAAATCCAATGTGCTTCTAAATGCTATAGCTTCCTGAATATCTTTGAAAATTCTGAAATTCAAATTCAGGATCTTTTATTTTGTACATGTAAGTACTTTATCATCTTACTTTTCCAGTTTTGCATTCAAGTTATTAGTATTTTCTAAATTTGTATATTTTGCTTACAATTTTCTGTTTTAAAATCCATGCATGACTATTGTAGAAAATCTGAAAATTATGAACAAAAAACATTTATAATGCCAACACCAAGGGATAATCAAGTAAATATTTTGATAAATTTCTCCATGAAATTTTACACATATATATCCTATGTTTTTGTTCAATATCATTTCATAAGCAATTTCTCACAGCATTTAAAACTTTTTATAAAAATTTTTAGTGGCTGCATAATATTTTTCCACTAAATATATTATAATTTACTGAACTATTCCCTTCATGCTAGCTATTCAAGTTATTTCTAATTTTCATCATTTTAATAATACTTCTATAAATATCATTGTGCATAAAAGTATGGCTTACTTTCTTTTAATGATTATCTCTGTTTAGAATATATTTTACAATAAGGTTCTAAATCAAAACAAATATTTTTTTACAAATAGCAAATTTAACTGTCCCAATATCATGGATTTATAATATATGTTATTTATATCACCTTGTGATACTAAGTTTGGCTAACAGTATTTCCCTTCATCTCACTTTCTGATTTCTGTAATAATGTTCTGCCAATACAATGATCACTTTTAATATATTTTACTATCTAGTAATGCTAAAGAGAATTATTATCTTTTTTTCCCATTCTACAATTATCTTCAATTTCTTTGAACATTCATTCATTCATTCATTCATTCATTCATTTATTGCATCCTAAGACCAGAAATTCTGATTTGTACTCAGAGGTATCCAAAAAAAATTTCGACACAATCTCAAGTAGTTCACAAAATAGTTGGAGAGAAAAGACATGAACACAAATAACTATAGTATAACTAGAAACAAAGTGGTATCAGAAAGCTATTAGGTTCTATGAAAGAACTGAAGGAGAAAATGATAGACTAGAATCAGCAAGAAATCCTGTATATAGAAGGTGGCATTTGATCTAGCCTTGAAAAAGAGCTAGGATTTCAACAGGCAGAAAGTGGTAATGAAGAACATGTCCATCAAAGGGACCAAGCAAAGCCATTAAACTGGGAAAATAAAAGATTAATTTGGGAAACAGTAAATAATTCAGTATGACAAGCATGCTTGGTGCTCCACGGAGGAGACAGAGGGAACCATTACAATTTTAAGCAGGAGTCTGGAAAGATCGGCACTGCATTTCAGGTAAATTACTATACAGATACATATTCTTTAATATATTACCATTTTCAATAATAGTTTCTTTTCAGAAGAACATTCTCTTTTCACTAGGTTTTAAACATTAAGAAACGGAATTTGATAATGCACCAAACCAAGACTAACATTACCAGCAATAACCATCACATTCTGCCTGTGTTGATATCTCCACAGAGTACATGTCATGTCTGACTTTATATTTTTCCTATAGCCCTAAAAGACTTCCTTTTTTTTTCCTTTCATTAAAATTCTATACCTTTTAAATGATTCCAGCAACATCTGCTTTCCTCTTAATCTGCTTTCAACAGAAGGCATTTCTGTATGCCATTCTTTACTAACATTGATTAACCAAACTTAATATTCAGCTGTTTTCCCAAGTTTTACATATAGCAAGTCATTGACCGTGGCTGGGTACCTATGGAATCTCTACTGGTTGATATAGGCTATATTCTGTTAAAATAACAAATCTAATATTATTGGATTAGCTCAACTACAGTTTATTTATTATTCAGGCACAGTATGTCAAAAGATGGGCTTCCCTCCTTCAAATTGTAGCTATTTCAAACTGCAACACTTGGCTTCCAAAGTCACTGCAGCAGAATAGACAGCTGGAGGGTCAAGAGAAATGTTTTAAGGGTCAGACCTGAAAGTGGCTTGTATCATTTCTGCTCCCATCTCACGAGCCAAAACTCAGAGGTATCACCCCGACTAACTGCAAGGTGCATCCAGAAAAAAGGAATGACGTGACAAAACACAACACAGATCTGCCCCAGATAGTTAGCCCCATCTCTACTCTCACTTTAGTTCTTTTAATACTTATATTTTCTCATCTAAAATCACACCAGAATTGTTCTTTTTACCAGGACACTTAATACAACACAAAGATATCTACATCCTGAATCATACATTTTCCTAGAGGGAATGAACAGAACTTGTAGAATTGTTCTATTAGGTACTCTAAATTTCTGTTTCTTCTAATGCAGTCATTAAAATAACACCAATTCTATTCAAATTAACATTCACGCCAAACTTCAGAAATCCAAATTATTAACAATATGTTCCTTGAGTTCATCATAATTAATTCTAATTGAGATTCCATTGCACATTTCTCTTCTGGAAAGTTACCTTTATGCAAGATAAAACATAATTTCTGGACAACTACTTTCGATCAAACTTTAGGTCATCTCTTCTACTCCCATGGGTTGCATTTTTTTTCCTTTTCCATTCCATTTTTTCTCAATCACTTATTATGTGGAATAAAAAAGATTAAATAACAATTTCTGCTTCCTTTTCCTTTTCTTGCCCTTCTCTTTTCTTTCTTTCTCCATCTATTCTTATTTTTCAGCTTTCTCCTTCCATTCTTCTGCAAATTTCCCATGTGAAGCTGACTTACAGCAGTAATAGAAGGGAGGGCTTCTGATGCACCCACTGTTTTTGTTCTTGTAATTTTTCTGTCTTCATCAGTCTTTCTGCCTCAGACTCACATATATTCATTGGCATTCACCCCCACTTCTTAAATTTCTACCACATCTCAGTCTACTCTTCCCTCAGAATCCAAAACTATTTTGGAACTATTCACTGTCACTGGTAGAGCTAACGAACATTTCTATGAGCTTATTGGGCAGAAATTAACCCCATTTTACAGATAATAAAATGGAAACAGGCAGCAAATAAGCAAATTCCTCCAAAATTAGATCTTTTATATCCTGGAGCAGGAAAATTAGGCAACTACAGTGAGTTTTCCACAATCTGTAAGTTAAAAATGGTTTTCATACTTTTAAAGGATTATAAGGAAAAAAAAAAAAAGAATATGACAGAGACCATATGTGGCCCACCAACTCTAACATGTTTACTATTTGACCCTTAATGGAAATAGTTTGCTGGCCTTATTTTAGACCACAACTCTATTTATTAGATTTAGAGCATCATAAAGATGCTTGTAAATTTGGGTCCTCCAGGAAACAGATACCCAGAAAGAATTTGAAAACAAAGATGTATTGAGGGGGATAGGGAGTAAGAGTAGGCAGGGAAAACCTTCAGACCAAGATGCAACTCTGACATCTGTGCAAGTAGAGGGGAAAAGAGGGAGCATTCTTTAAGAAGAGTCTCAGACTACAGTGCAGCTTGAGAAAGTCACAGCCAGCCCAACAGTGTACTCCAATGCAAAATCAAAAATCAATCATAGAGGAGGTCTATGTTGAGCAGAAATCAAGGGCCTATTACCCCATCATGTTCTGGCATCAACTGGAAACAGCTCATGGAAACCATGGACTCAATGTGAATGCAGCAGATCCCAAAAGTGTAGCCGATGGAGACTATCAGCTCTCTGCACTTCTCATAACAGATTCTTCATCTAAGTCAGGTTCATCTCTCTGCTGCCTCTCCTACTCCACTAATTCATATACCAGAATTCAGATGTCTTCATCACTGACAATTGATTTAAATTTTCATACAAGTATATTAGAGACCACTATAATGAATAACTATGAAATGTAAGCTGATGCAGCATTTGTCTAGATTTTGCACATACAAAAAATTGCTTTTTCTCTATAAAAAGAAGAAAGCCTTTAAATATAAACAATTTGTACTGCCATTGACTACTTTTGCTCTTTATATTTAAAGATGAAGCTGCTAACAAGATAACTCTCAGCCAGGGGCACTCACATGACTAATGTAGGAGCTGCAATCACTCTGGACTATATAATTACTTTCTCCAAGGCCTGTCATTACTCACTAGTCTACAGAACACACTGCACTGATCCCCTCACTTCTGACTGACACATGTCATTACATTGCCTGATGGCATCACCTGCCCAACATTTCTTGCCTGCTGCACTTATCCTTTAACCATCACATGAGTGTGTGCACATACACACACACACAGTTGTGTATCTCCTCACTATGCCTTAAATACCCTTGTGCATTCCCACGAGGCTGTACCTGGGACCCTCCTCTCGCCTACATTATCTCTCCTCTCCTCTAGAAGCCCTGCCCATCTTCCAAAGTTCCATTCAAGCTCTGCTCCCCTCCATGCGCCCTCCCTGAGTACTCCAGTTCTCTACCTCTGACCTCCTACAGCTCTTTAACACTTTACTGTTCATTTTCACTTCACATGTGTATGTCTTGCCTCTTCAGGAAGCATTTTACTTCCTTCTGATAAGAGACTATTCTTTGGACTGCCTCTGTACCTCTCACAGCACCTAGCTAGTTCTCATATATACTTATCTAGATGCCTTCAAACCCCCTACCTTTATTTTAAGGCTCTTTTTGATTTCTACATTCTCTGGTACTCTTTCCAAGTTCATCTTAAGACTGCTTGCATCTTACTCTGCATTGTCATAACACTTTGCTTATACCTTCAATACATAATTCTTTCTGCTTTGAAACATAATCAGCTATTTAGATATATTTCTTCTTTATTCTCATTAGGTTATAAGATCTTAGAAGACATATTCATCTTTGTATCCTTCATTGTACTTTGTGCTCTGCATAAGACTGAACCTTGGTTTTGCACTAAATAAAGAAGTGAATAAAGAAGAGTGGTAATATTTGAAACTTCATATTAAAATTTAAAAAAGGTGACATAAAAGAAAATGTGAGCAGTAATGGAAAGAAGCCTCGACTAAAAGTCTCATCTCTACCACTGACCAGCTGTGGGATCTGAGAAAGACAAGTAACTTCTCTAAACATGAATTTCATAATTTGTAAAAATGTGTGGGTATAATAAACATTAATAACAATGTTTAAGAACATAAACTCTGCAGTACTTGAATCTCAACTTGGCCAATTACCACTTGAGCAAGTTATCAACCTATAACAAGTTTATTTTCTTATTTGTAAAATGATCATAGTACAAAATGATAGCCTACTTCATAATATTATTATGATTTAAAAAAATAAAAAATGTGTATAATGATTTTAGCAAAATATTTAGAATATAGAAAGCTTGGTGTGCCTTAGATGTTAGTATTATTATTACTGTTATTATTATTATTATCTAAGATTTCTTTTAGGTTTAAAAATCAATGATGATATAATAGCACATTCAATAGCTCCATCAATCTCTGAACACATATTCTTCTTAAACTCTAGTCAGCACTGAACTGGTCATTTGTCTGCTTACCTATTAACAAAAGTAGAGTCCCTGATGGTAATTTTTAATCTTTAAAATGTTGATTCACTACAATGAGAAATCTACAGGGAAATTAAAATGTACTTAAATAGGATCTAGTCTTAACTATTCCAGCAAAATATAAAGAAATTGACCAAAATGGCCACCATGATAATGCCCTTAAAATTGGTGTTGACAGTAGTATAGCACAATATATTGAATCAAACTGACTTGGTTTCATCTCAGCTCTGTAGTTATTGCTATGAGAACTTGGACCTTGTGCAAATTGCTAAGCTCTTTGTGTTTCGGTTTTTTCATATGCAAAATGTGATGGTAACTATTGTAAATTCAAAAAGCTATGAGCATTAAATAAACACACATAATGAGTGTCTGGCATATAGCAAACATTCAGTAGATATTGCCTATTATCATTATCCATGCCTACAAATAAAAGGTATTATCATTATTGCTACCACCATAACCTATGTAAGATTGTTTTGTGGAAATATTAATCAGAGAAGGAAATATATATATTAGAACAAGAGGAGAAAATGTCAAGGTTAGATTATAGAAATAGAAGTTAAATTAGTAAGTTCAGGGAAAATTTTGCAAATTGTATAGACCTTGAGGTGGAATGGAGAGAGAAAGGGAGAGAAAATCTCCAGGCAGGCCTTGAGGAGAGATTGAGACCAAACAAGAAGAGGAAAAGGAGAGAACAATGATATGATTTGCAATTCTGACGTCACAGATCGGGAGAAGAACATGATGACAAAAAGATCAGATACAGACAAAGGCTCAGGCCAAGCTGCTCTGTACATATGCCATTGCTGGTTTTCCTGCTACTGTACCCACATCCAGGAAACCCACATTGGAATCATAAAATATAGGTGCAAATGAAGTGTAATCATGAGTAGCATAAATAAACATGGTTCTTTAGGAATCATCTAGGAAGAAATCTTGGAAAAATTTGTGTCTCAGAGAATGATGTCATGAAAAAGAAGAATATGAAATGTTATTAAGGTTAACTGGAGCTTGTTGTTAGAGAGCATCCTGAGGTTACAGATCTCTAGCTCCTTCCAATTACTTTGGTTGGCATCAGCACTGAACAATAAATTCCAGCATTATATTTCCAAGTTTCCTCAACTGGCCCACCTGCCAATGTCAATGGTTGGAAGGAAACCAGAGACATCAGGGATGCAAAACTGGAGGAAGGTAGACAGTCACTCTCTGTTGCTTGCCTGCCTTCCCAATTCCCTTACCATGACCCACCACCTGTCCAGGATTGGGCACACCAAGAAATAGTAGAAAAATTATGTAAAAGACTATTTACATAAGGTCCTCTGAAACGGTAGGAAAGCTTAACAAGTAAATCAAGATGATTAATAATGTATTCATCTAATTTCCCAAGTTAAGTCAACCCCCCCCCCAAAAAAAATTCACACAAATGTGGCAAATTAACTTTGAGATTAACCGAAGATATTGTAAAGCACTTCAAATAAATGTGGGTGCTATTTACATATTTTTTAAACGATAAAACAGAAGATTTCAAGAAACTTTCCTACTTGCCTAGAACAACTGTAGACTATATCCTCTTCTGCCAAGCCTTCTCTCTCCCTCTGTTTTCTACCCTCAGATTCTTGGGTAAACGTGTGATTTCACTCACTATTAGAGCATTTTGTTAGAAAAGTTTAAGAATCATAGATTTTGTTTCCTTCAAATCACAAACACAAATACCCTTAGACGAATGTGTTGGCACAGAATAAAAAGTTTCTCACTTCCCACACAGATTTTTAATAAGGAACAGCTAAAAAGCCTTCTACTACCCCGTGGTTCTTCAGTTCTGCATCTGTCACTACCTTTGTGTTACTACATTTGCAAATTTCCCTCTTTTGAAAGTCACAATCTGTCCTTCACCAAACATACCATCCAACTGCTTCTCTGATGAGAATATGTAAGTTTTACTATTTTGGTTTTCTGATTAGACATAGGAAAATATGTCTAATCACTGGCCTGTTTCTCCTCTCAGCGAGATGGAAAATCGTTAGTTTTCTCTATGTATCAGGAACCATTAGTGTGGAGTTAGCTGCTCTGCGTCTATCCTGCTGCTCAGCTGTAATCTTTTATCAAGAGTGGCTCCCTTTTCCTTAATGACTTCCTAGGATTTGCTTCCGGATGATTCCGGAGAAATCATCCCATTAAGCTTCGGTCCATTTTGAAAGCATATAGTCTTTTTAGGTTTTTCAACAAATAAAGTACTAAAGACGGTCTTCTTGTTTATTCTAAATATTTAAATTATATGAATTTGGTGCTCTTTTGTTTTAAAGAGCATGAACTCAATCATTATTATTAATAAACAAAATTATATTCAATATCTCCATAGACATTCATGTGATTTCATCCCACCAGTGAAATCCACTGTTTTTGTGTTCTTCAACACACATTCAGTGATGCAAGACAGTATTTCTTCCTCATTAAAAATGGAACAGGTAATGCACAGCAAGATGGAGTGATTTAGGCAGGAGCAAATCAGCACTCAATGGAAGAAACTCCTTAAATAAAGAGTTTGGCATTAGTTGGAATTGAACCAATAAGGAAAACAAGTCTTATCTGATTGTCTCTCAGTAGATTTTAATGTGACAGTAAATGAAGGAAAGCCGGAGTAAGGAATGGCACTAGGTAATAGAGTCCCACGTCAGGTGACAGATGTGGACAGATGGATAAGCTCCCACAGCACTTATTTCATAAGGTCATGATGATTAAACTACATGATGCATATAAAGCTCTTAGCACCGCAGTAAATGTGATCTCTAAACATGGGACAGGACTGCAGATGGAAATGAGTGGATAGACAAAGAAAAATGCAGATCTAGAGCTGGCTCTAGTCACATACAGGAAAACAGCAATTTTTAGAAAATTTATATACAGCAAAATATACAGATCTTTAGTGTACAAAAAATAGTTTTGATAAATGTAGACAGCTATGTAACCACCAGGCTAATCAGGAATATAAAGCATTTCCATTACCTCATACAATTCACTGTGCTCCCTTCTGGTCAAATTCCACCTCCATAATCAACCACTGTTCTGATTTTTATTACTCTATCTGAGTTTTACTACTTCTTAAACTTCACATGAACAGAATTATACCATATGTATCCTTTCATATCATATTAGGTTTTTCACTTAACATAAGGTTTTTCAGCTGTTGTTGCATGTAAATAGTTTATTATTTTTTATTGCTGAGTAGTAGTCCATTATACGTTATGATTTGTTTATTCACTCTGAGACTGTTTAAATTGTTTTTAGTGGGCTGTTATGAATAAAGCTGCTTTAACTATTCTCGTACAATTATTTTTTGTGAACATATGATTACATTTATCTTAAGTAAATTCCTAAGATTGGAATTGCTGGGTCATGAGATTTAACAGTATTTTTCCAAAGTGGTTGTACTAATTTTCACCCTCTCCAGCAACATTTGAGTGTTTAAATTGTTTTATATCCTTGCCAACATTTTCAATTATTAGTCTTTCTTATTTTAGCCATTTTAGTGGGCACGAAATGGGATCTCATACTGGATGAATTTACATCTTTCTGTCACTTAATGTTGTTGAGTATCTTTACATATATTTATATGTATGTTGTTGAGTATCTTTACATATATTTATACGTAGCCATATATTTATTGGCTATTGGTATATCTTCTTTGGTAAACTGTCTAATTCTCTTACCTTCATTTATTTTCTCTTTTTATTATTGGTTTGTAAGATTCTTCACATATTCTGAATACAAGTCCTTTGGTGATTAAGTGTTGAGAACAGTTCTCCAAATTGATGACTTATCTTTTTACATTTTTAGTGTATGTTAATGAGCAAACATTAATATTTGAAAATTTAATAATTATCAATTTTTAATTTCATGTTTAGTGCTTTTTGTGTCTGTAAAATCATTTTATGAGGACAGCATAGCTTTGAAACCAAAACCTGATAAAGATATCACAAGAAATTACAGACCAATATCTCTCATGAAAATTCCACAAAATTATTAACAAAATATGATAAATTAAATCCATTCATATATGAAAAAGATCATACCTGATGATCAATGACCAGGAATGACTTTTGCCCAAGATCTTGAAGATATTTGCCTATGTATTTTCTATATTCATTATAGCTTTAGTTTTACATTTAAGTTCTGATCCAATTTGAATCCATTATTATGTGATTTATGAGATAAGAATCAAGATTCATTTTCATACTCATATCCAGTTGTAGTATCTCCAATAGTAGAAAGACTTTCTCTTCCACACTGAACTGTATTTGTACCTTTATTGAAAATAACTTACCATATAATTATGGGCCTCTTTCTGGATTCTGTTCTGTTACATTGATCTGGTTGTTGCTAATTTCATTTACAAGTTAGAATAAATTTTGTTGTTGGTGGTTTTTATTTGGTTGGGTGGTTTTGATAGATGACTTGGTTGAATTCTCTGTGAACAATCAGTGAATAGACTTGGTTTTACATCTTTCTTTCAAATCTGTATTCCATTTATTTCTTTACTTATTACACTGGTTATACCTATCTAGTACAATGTTGGACAGAAGTAGTAAAAGCAAACTAATAATTCTCACTCTTAAGCCTAAATATTTTAAGCCTTTGCCATTAAGTATATAGTTAGCTGTAATTTTTTGTAAATGTCCTTTATCGGGTTAAGAAAGCTCTCTCTTATTTCTAGTTCATACATGGATGTTGAATTTAATCAAATGTTTTTTTCTGCATATTTTGAGAAACTCAAATAATTTTATCATTTAATTGGTCTATGTGTGAATTACACTGATTGATTTACAACTGTTGGACTAACCTTGCTTTACTGGGATAGACTAAAGAGATCATCATATATGATCTTTTTCATATACAAATGGATTTGATTTCCTACATTTTGTTATGACTTTTGTGGAATTTTGATGACAGATATTGGTCTGCAATTTTCTTATATAAGGTGTTAGTTTCAAGGCTATGCTATCCTCATAAAGTGATTTGTGAAATGTACTTTTCTCAATTCTCTGAAGAGTTTGATCTAATTTCATTCTTAAATGTTTGCTAGAATTCACCAGAGAAAGCATCTGGGCCTGTGCTTTCCTGTATAGGAAATTTCCTTTTTTGTTACTATAAATTCTATTCCTTTAATATTTATAGAGCTATTCTGATTTTCTCTTTTTTCTTGTGTTAGTCTTGATAAGTTGTGATTTCAGTGAATTTGTTCATTTCATCTAAGTTCTCAGATTTGTTGGCATAACTTTATAATATTCTGTTGTTATCCTTTTAATAGCTAGGCTATTTTTAGTGATGTCTCCTTTTTCATTACTGTCATTGGTAATGTGGGTTTTCTCTCTTTAATAACTTAATATACGGGTTTATAAATTTTATTAATTTTTTCAAAGAATTAACTTTATACTTTCTTGATTTTCTCTGTTATTTGTCCATTTCCTATTTCATTGATTTCTACTTTTATCTCCAAAACTTTCTTATTTGAACATTGGGTTTAACTTGCTCTTCTTTTGTATTATTCTAGAGGAAATTTAGAACATTGATTTTTAAATCTTTCTTCTTTTCTGATATAACCTTTATAAACTCTCAGTGTCCCATTAAAAACTTATTTGGCTTCATCCCAAATTTTCATATATTATATTTTATTATCATCTGGTCAAAATATTTTCTAATTTCTTCTGTGATTTCTATTTTGACTCATGTTTTATTTAAAGGTGAAATTTTCCCCTAAAATTTGGGATTCTTCTAGATGTCTTATTGTTATTAAATATTAATTTAATTCCTCTGAGGCCAAAGAACATGTTCTATAAGATTTTATCTTTCAGATTTTATTAAGGTTTATATTATGTCCTAGCAAATTGTCTATCTTGATGAACAATCAATTAAATGCTGCAATTTTAAAGAATGTGTATTTTGCATTGTTGAATATAATATTGTATGTCATAATATTGTATAAAAGGTCGAGATGCTTGATAGTGTTGCTCATATCATCTATATTCTTACAATTTGTCTATTTGTTTTGTTAGTTACTTAGAGAGAGGTGGTAAAATCTTCATCTATGATTGTGAATTGGTTTTTTCTCTTTAATTTTGTCAAATTTTGCTGTATGCATTTTTAAGCTTTACTAGGCACATATTTAGGATTTTTATGTCTACCTGATAAATTGATCCATTTATTATATGAAATATTCTCTATTTCTGGTAATACTTCTTGTCCTGAAGTCTACTTTGTCTGATATATTTAGCCACTCCCATATTCTTATGCTTTTTGCCACATAGTGTCTTTTCCATCCTTTTACTTTTACCCTGTCTTTCTAGATTTAAAATGTGCATCTTATAAAAAGTATATAATTTTTATTTTTTATCCATTCTGACAATTTCTATTTTAATCCAAATATTTAGTCCATTTATATTTAATGCAATTATTTATAGTTGGATTCAACACTACCATTTTTTTCTATTTGTTTTCTTTTTGTCCCATTTGTTTTTTCTCTATTCCTCCTTTTCTGCCTCTTGTGTTAATGAATTTTTTTTTTAGTATTCCACTTTATCATAACAATTGGTTTTTTAACTTCATCTATTTGTATTATTTTTTAGTAGTTACTTTAGGGATGTAATATATATCCTTAATTCACCACAGTTTTCCTAGAATTATTAAACCACTTCATGGAAAATGAAAGAAATTTGACACATTATAATTTCTACCCCCAACCCTGATTCTCTGCTATTTGTTATCACACAAGATATAAATTTCACAATATAATGAGTTTTGCTTTATACAGTCAGTTGTGTTTTAAAAAGAAATAATAAAAGTCTTTTATATTTTTGTATATATTTACAACCTAGCCGTGCTCTTTATTCTTTCCTATAGATCAGTTATATCTTGTGTCTATTCCTGAAATTCATTTAGCATTTCTTATATCACAGATATTCTGGCTTCTGGCAATGTATTTTTTTCAGCCTTTATGTCACCAAAAATATCTCAACTTTATCCTTATTTTTGATGTGTTTTTACTGAATACAGAATTCAGAATTGACATATTTTTAGCATATTAAATACAACATTCTGTTGGCTTCTAGTCTCCATTGTTTCTAATGAGAAGTCAACCATAATCATATTGTTGATTATCCATATATAATGTGTCTGTTTTCACTCTAGTTGCTTTTAAGACTTTATTTTTTACCTTTGATTTTCAGCGATATGCCAGATATACGTATGTGTTATTTTTCTTGTGTTTATTCTACGTGGAGTTTACTGAGATTCTTGATTTTATAAGTTGATGTTTTTCAACAGATTTGTAAAAATTTTGGCGAAAATTTGGCTATAGCTGTTTGCTTGTGTTCTGCCTCATGGGTGCCCTAACAAAAGAGTTCCCTCAGGGGAAAAGCGTCTGTTTCTCTTCTGAACTTGACTTACAAATTAGTGAGAGTGCTTAGTGCTTTATATTGTCTTCCAAGTCAAAAGAGCTCTGGCTTTATTTTAAAATCTTTTTTCTCTGTGTTTCTCACATTTGATCATTTCTGTTGATCTGTGTCCAAGTATATTGACACTTTCTTCATCTCTCTCCAATCAACAGTTAAGCCCATCCAGTTAAGCCCATACCTCTCTGTTGAGTTTCCCTATTTATTCAATCATTCTGCCCTTGTTTCTCTTTAGGTCCTTAAAACATTGTAAATGAGAAATTTAAATGACTTCTAATTTCTACTTCTAGGTCATCTTTGAGTCTGTTTCCATGGAGTGATTTTTTTTTTCTTCACAATGGATCATATATATATATTATAATTTTTATAGTATAGTGGATATTTTAGATAAAACATTTTAGACTCTGAATTCTATTTTCCTCTTTTGAATAACATTGGCTTTTATTCTAAGATGCAGTGTGATTATTAGCTTATCATCTTAAACTTGCAGAAACTTGGTTTACTTTACCAAAGCCTTGTAATATATGGTGGTACTCAAACTTCAAACTTTTTCTCATCCATGGCATTTATTAGTTAATTTCTCTCTTAAGTCCTTTCTGCTCTCCAGCATTGGTTTTCTGCTGGGTAACTTAGAATTTCATAAAGGCATTTTGCAAGGGTTTAGCCAAGAATTTGAGGGAAATTATACTCAGTTTAAGAGCTCTATTTATTCTAGAATTTTCTTCTTCAATTACCAGGCTCTTGTACACTTCTAAATTCTGCCAACTCACACCTCAAGACAAGAAAGAGCTTTCTACTTGAGTTCTAGCCTCCCCGAGGCCACCCTGAATAGAATGCCCTCACGAGAAGGAGCATCATAAATATGGACTTCTCTCAAAGTACTTACCTTTTATGGCCAGTTTCTACCTGCTTATCATTGCTCTTTATATTTTTAAATAATTGTGTGTTTGTTTTAATTTTGTTCAGAATTTATAATTGTTATCTGCAGGAGAGTTATTTTGATAACCTACTCCTCCCAGTGTTGATCAATTTCCTTTTAATATTTTTCACTTTATGACAGTGACTTGGTGAAACAAATAAATAGTATTGCATTCTCTAGTATCTAACATACAATAAGCTTTATATTATCATAAAAGCTTGGAGTGGGTGAAATCAGAGCCATTGTTTAAGAACACATTGTGACTTTCAAAAAAAGGAGATTTACAAAGGTAGTAACACAGTGGGATATAGTTTGTTCTGCTGGCTTGTTTTTCAAACAAGAATATTTGAACATTAATGTGTTCAAATACCTTTTCCTACCAAGTCAACATAATCAAACAAATAGCTTAAGAAGGTGAAAGAGCACTCAGGGGTATTCTGAGGCAAACTAAATAACATTCTTATGCATGAAGACTATTAAATAAATGTAGATCATCTCTCAAAGAAATAAGGTTGGTCCCCTACATCAACTTAGTCCCCTCTGCCTGAAAATATGGTTATTTTCCTCTCTTTAAGGTATTCAAATTCTTGCTCCCACTGCTACCTTTGGTAATATTTTCTTCTTCTTGGAGCAATGGGACAGAAGAGATAAATAAAATCAGGGGTTTGACCTTAGAAGCAAGGTTAATTGCTCTTGGAAAAGGGTTGCAGGAATTTAAGTCATAGGTACAACCATCAACAGTGAGCCATCATCCCATGAGGTAGGTAGGATAGAAGGCAGAAACATGATGACAAAATAGTCACATACTGTTAAAAGATTAATAGATGGTTTTAAACACAAATAGTTAATGTAAATTTTTTTGGTGGAGGCAAAGGACATGAATAAGAATGTTATCATGGAAATTTTAATATCTAAAATAGAGATGGCATAATGCAGGACAGATATCACAAAGGCACTTTCAATAATGGAAGTAACATTGTTTCAGACCTCTTGCTTTTGAATCTCAGAGCCATTATCCTGTAGTCATTAGACTTGGAAAAAGATATTTAATCCACCTGTGTTGTGACATCTGGGAACAGAAGTGTAGTGATTGAGTACCAGAACTCAATCTCCGGATGTCTCAATTCACTGATAGATGCCTGAGTCTCCTCACAATTTAGCCTTTTCAATTCCATTCTGGCCATTTCAAAACTCCTTATCTATTCTTATATCCTATTACATAGGATATAGGATAACTTATATATCTTATGTAAGATATATATATATCTCAACTTCAGTTCTTATTCTCTCCCAAATTAAACTTAAATATTTCCAATTCTTTTTAAAAATCTATCTTAGATTGACTTTTAAGACAGTCAGTATATTTTCGCTCCAAAGGCTGCTCTCAGAAAACCATCGCTCCAGTTGAAACTTTCTGTATTCCAACAGATGTTTCATATTTATTTACGTAAGTAACTAGATACTACTGCTATAAGCACTTTAACAGCACTATATCTAAGTATTCCATATCCCTACTTTGCCAAAGGCAATATCAAAAAATGGCACTAAAAACACAAATAAAGGGAAATAAACACAAAAGTGTCCTTTGATAGCTTACAAAACCTGTTCAGAAGAGCAGGCATTTTTAATTAGAAGTGCTACAAAACTGCAGGAGCAGCAAAATGTAATTCCTTAGAACATAATAGGGTGTGCTGATTCATAGGCAAGAGGAATAAAATCTGGAATCTGCCTATCTGCAACAGCAATTCTCACCCTTCCAACTCCATTTCTGAAAGATCAGCCTTAATGGGTACCTTTACATCCAAGCTTGAACTCTTCCAGAGGAAAAATGAGCATAGCTTTTCAATTTACAAGAGAGCGTAATTGTGTGAGTCTCGTTTACTGGTAAAGAACAGAGTGTCCTTTACTCCTGAAAGTTCTTGTCCATCTAGGACCAAGGAGACTTGTGTAGGTTATATCTTTGCTTAAAATCCTTTAGGCCTACAACAAATAATTTGAAATGTTTAAAACACCATCATGAAAAATATATGGTTGGGTTTATTTTGGACAGGAGAAAATGAAGTTTGTGTGTGCTATGGGGCGGGGCTATTATCAAAGAAAATCAAGGAAAGTGCCTTTTCCCACATGCCTAGGTTTAAATTGCTCAGGTATTCTATGCTTTACATGGCTTGTTTCTGGGAAATACTTTCCGGCACAGATACACACTGCCACTGCCTGTCTGATGTCAGGCATAAAACCTACAAGTGCAGCTTTCATAAGGCAAGCCATCCTCAGGTACTACTGGCATAAACAGGCATCTTAAATTTTAAATTTACTTTGCAGTCTTCATCTGAGCTACCACATGAAAAATACAAAGGGCCACACTGCACCTATGACCTAAACAACATAAATAGTAAAATGTAGTATTTGAATATTTCCAATATAAGCAAAAATAACTTCCTATGAGAAATGCATTTGCTTTTTCCTCTGAGATCTGCCTCTTTAGATCCCAATAGAAATATTAGATATCACAACATACTCCAATTTTAATAGTTTCTAACAGTAGTTTAAAAATATTTCTGGTGCAATCAAAGTAACAAGCAAAAAGTCTTATCTTAAATAATTCCTCTTCCTCTGCCATATAAATCCATTGATGGTTAATTTGTGTGTCAACTTGATTAAGCCAAGAGATGATCAGATGGCTGGTTACACATTATTTCTGGATGTGTTGGTGGTGGTGTTTCCAGAAGAGACCAACATTTGAATTGGTGAACTAAGTAAAACAGATGGCCCTTGGCAGTGTGGGTGGGCATCACTCAGTCCACTGAGGACCTGAACAGAACAGAAAGAAAGTTGAATTTGTTCTATGCCTGACTGCTGAGATGGAACATTCACTTTCTCATGCTCCTGGTGATCTTTATTTACTGACTACCCTTTAAAAGATCCTAGGATAGGCCCGTGGGATATAAAATAAGGAAGAAAACATTTTTTTCTCTCTCAAGAGGTTTACTGAAATTATACCAATTCCAAAATAAAATCCATCCTCAAAAGATGAGAATTTGTACTTAAAAATAATAATAAGTTGCTGGCTTTAGATACAGTTCTCTAATGTTATTCCAATCAATAATGAAGTCAGTAATCCTAATTCAGTAGAAATAATAACATCAATTTGAATGCCAAAGCTTTAAAATGTTTATTTCAAAATAAATAAATGTTTATTTTAAATCTGTCATATCACATTGTATCTCTGATTTATATTGAACTCATTTTCCTATTTTCTGCAATTTCTAGTCTTCAGATCAATTTCATAGTTAATAGGTATTTCTTATTTGTCTTCAGCTTGTAGAATAAATGTGATCAGTATTTTCCATTTCAAGATTTCAAACTCAAAAGAGCCTTTGGGATATATACATTGATGTTGTGGAAAAGGCATGATCTCTGAAGTCAGAAAGCCCTGGTTCTTATCCTAACTCTGATGTGGTAACCCTGACAATGTGAACCATGAGCCTGTTGCCCAACTTCTCTGAGACATTGTTTTCTCTGTAAATATGGTATGCCACACCCTAGCACACAGTAAACTGTAACTATTATGAACAAACAAACAAACAAACAAAAACATTGTTCATCTCAGTTGAGGATCTGGCAATGCCTCAGAGTGATCATTCTAAAGATTAGTGATTACCAAATTCGAAATCACTTTAGTATTTGTAAGAGACAGGTCCAACCTCCTCAATTAACACATGAAGACACTGAAATATGGAAGAAGGAAGTCACCCAAGCCTAAACACTTAGATGGTAGCAGAACTTAGATCAGGTCTTGACACATAGTCTAGTCCTTTTTTTTTTTTTTAGTGTAGTAGATATGTCTATAAAACCTACAGAAAAATGGATTGACTTTATAATGGTCTTTGACATCTGCAAATTAGAGGGTTTCCAGTTCTTAACACATCTTTATTAAGAGATTGTTGCTAAGTAAAAAAAAAAAAAAAAAAAAAAAAAAAATAGGTACTAATTCTTAGCCCATGGGCCTCCTTTTTCTCCAACATAATATAAGAAGGGATTTTTTAACTTCACATTTTGTTTCATCATCACATAGCTATCCTTCTGAAAGAGAAAAATAGACTAAAATATAGACAATTAGTTTCAGTTAACTGGGTCCTGGTTAATATAGGTTTTCATTTCTAAACCATTTCATTACAAACTCTCATTGGTGTACTTGCTTTAGAGCCTATTCTATATGGTGCCTTCTGTTGTCTAAGCTGAGCTGATCCCAAAATGAAGAACCCTTTGAATTCAATCTGAGAGATATACTCAGTTTTTAGAACTAAGACATCATTTTAGTCTCCTATGTTTCTGAGCTAGTGCCCTTTCCTATATTTTTATTTTTAAAAATCCAACTTGAGCTTTTTGCCTCATGTCCTCATCTTAGCATTAAAAATGAGTGAAAGAAAATCTTTTCCCATTGAAAATCTCACTCATAATGATGCCAACAGGACTTTCATTTTACTGGTTGCTTGGCTGACTGGTATATTGGAAATGAGTGAAGATGAGAAAATAACAAGAAACTACTTTCTGCTGAGGGGAACAAATTCTACAGTTATGAAGTTGTAAAGAAAAGCACAATGTAAAATAATCTTAGTATCACAGAAGAAAGCAATTCTCAGCAGTAAAGCAGTAACAAAGAACTGAAAATCTTAGGAAATACTCAAAATAGTCAGTAATAGCACAAAGGCATTACAATGTTTTAAATTGCAAGGTGACTTGAATGATAGAGGACTGTCTTGAGAATTCTTGAGATTAGTTGTCAGATGTTTTATTTGCTTTTCTTTTTTTTCTCTGAGTGATTATCTCATCTGTTTAGGCCTTCTATCTTTATGTCACAGCAACAGAGAAAGACACAAGATATTCAATAATTAAGACTCATTTTGTATTCCTACTCTAAAGGATAATCATTTGTTAGCTTAAGATGGGAACTTATGACTTAAAATATTGACATGGAAGTTTCTCTGCCATGAAGTTAGACTTTAAGATTCAAATTGATTACAGGAACCAACTAGATTGTTTTAAATGAAGCAAATATTTTTTTTTTTTAATTTCAGTAAAAGAGTAAGAAATATCATTAATTAATTAATGGAATGGAACATATAGCGATTCTGCCTGGCTTTATAAATCCTACATCAGTTGTTCTATACAAAACAAAGAGAATATTATTGTTTATGTGGTTTTCAAAGAACTATAGAGAAAGTGTAGGCAACATGAACTCTTCCTATATGCACAAAAAAGTCAATAACAATGATATAACCATAATAGAGACTTTTAGTGAGATAGTATCTGTGTTTAAGATACCAAAATTCTCCTTGATACCATTGTTAACCAACATATTTCAATAATACTTAACAAGCTGAGAAGGTGTCAAGGATTATCTTTCTTTTACAATGAGAAAATGGAGCAGAGGCTGTTCTATGATTGAGCCAAGATCAAATGTCAGTAAGCAAACAATCTCAAAATCAGAGCTTTTCAAGTCTCAATTGACAGTTTCAGCCCAGAAGGTCAATTCTCTGAGTATTATGTGAAAAAATCACCTGAGAGCATTATGGCACAAGATTTGTGGGCTCTGGATTTAGTTCTATCCATTTTTTTTGTCATAAGACCTTTTGCTCTCCAATGTAAAATTAGAATATTTGTCTTACAACATCATCTGAAAGTCCTAATTAAATGTTGGTTATTTGCAAGAGGAAAAAAAAAAGTATATGGTTCAATTATACCTCACATTAGTTTTGTAATTGATTTCTCCACTATTAGCACATATATGTTTTAGGCAGATATAAGGAAGGCATTTTAAAGTAAGCCTGTGAAAGAAATTGCATCCCTCCTGGGAAGCAAACCACATGCATCAACTCTCCTCTTGCGTAGATTCCGTGCTCTGAAATCCCATTGAAAGAAATCATTTGTGCTTCTGACTTTAATGGTAAGACAGGCTCAAACCTTTATAAATGAAGGAAATAGCTATGAGGATTTTGCTGTATAGTATTGTAGCTATTACAGATTTTCAATTAACCTTTGTGCCTGCTTGGCCAATATCGTAATGGTCAGACTCCAGTGCCACAGACTATGTCACAGTGCACAAGATACAGCTAAAGATTTAACTAAGACTTGAAGGCAGTTTCTGCAAAGAAAAAATATAAAAATCATCCTAATTATTTACTTGTATAGAAACATTGATTGAAAAAGGAAAAGTTTTCTGCTTCTGACAAATACCTATTCTACTCCATGCAGTATTAAATATCATTAATTTATCCAACATAATATCAACATTAAGTTATATTTTAATCCAAGTATAAGTAGAATAGTGAGCTTCGGTATCGTACAAATACATAAAAGAGACAGAATCCTTTCCTTTCCAGAGCTCAAAGGAATTATAACACTGTTATATGCATTGAAAGAAACACATCTGTACAATAAACAAATAAATGACACTAGGAAAGATATAAAACATTATTTTCATTCTTTTCAGAGCCACTTATCTGTGTTCTGAATATATTTATCACTAAATTTGTACATAAGAAAAAGAGAAATGGCTCTGTCCGCCTATAAAATGTTAGCTCTCAAATTTATTATTCTCCAATGTCAAAAAAGATCAAAATTAAGCACAAAGGAAACCCAAAGGACTGCAAGATAGGTAATGCCTTTGATATTTACCAGTTTTGGCTTATCAATCAGCTAGTAAAGGGCATTCTGTTCCCTGGAAGTCACCTTCTCATGAGTCTCAGAATCCATTTGATTACTGCTAAAGTTTCCGAAGCAGCCACTTGAGTCATTGGGACCAAGAGCTCTTTTATTCAGACAAAGTGTTCCTCCTTAATATACTAGAAAATGGCATGCCTTCTAATCATCATTTATTTCCTAAATAACTCCTTATTTAAAAGAATGTTCAATTCATATAATAAATCAATAGATTAGGCAATAATCTCTTAATGGGGGCTATTTATAAAGAGAATTCAAGCATTCCTAAGCAGAAAATTACTAAAAGGGAAAAGGAATGATAAGAATTATATGTCTTAACGAAGTCATGTTCATTTCAGAAGCAGAAAAATCCATCAAGAATGGGATATACTTTTATGAAAAATAGAAAGCTTCATGACAAGAAACAGTTCAAGAGCTGCAAAATTTTCTGGAAATGGTGGAATGAGACAATTCCAAAATACAAAAGAATGGGGTATTCATCTTTTGGACCTGAGTTACAACAGCCTCTCTGCTAATTCACAAAAATTCGTACCAGTGACAAATGGAGAAGGCAGGCAAGAGATCAAAAGATGAATCTGCTGAGAACAGATGCTGAACCAGACCAGACCAAGTCAAAAAAAGTCTTGAGGTAATCCTTAACTCCCTATCTCTCTCTTTTTTTTTTTAAACAACATTTATCCAATCTTTCTACAAACACTGTCAGCCCATAAACCTGGTATTGTTATAGGAAAGCAGAGGTGTGTGGCAGGGTGGAGGTGAGTGTCCTATCAATTTTTCCTTCCTTTTCCCATCCTAAAGAATGTCTTCCTTTCAAATACAATAGATTTTGCCAGAACACAAATGTGTTAGGGTAACAGGTTTGTTGAGTGGGTGTGTATTTAGAGAGACTCCTGGTTTTCTTCTTATCACTGATACTTCCTCCTCAATCATCTATATAGTATTCTTTTCTTTTAAACACCTCAAAATTTTTAAATGCCACAGCATTTATTTCTTGGTCTCCTTTTCTTCTCTATCTTTACTCAGGCTCTCGGTAATCCTATTCGTTCCCATCATGTACATGGCAAGGGCTCCCAAATTTACATCTCCAATTCTGACCTCACTACCTGCCTACTGAACCACTCCCTAATGGCCATCTCATATTCAACTTGTCTAAAATTAAATCATTGACTTTCACAACCCCTACTCCCTCACCCCAAAATATCCACTTTAGCTATGGCCTTTCTGATCTCGGATGATAACAATTTCTTCCAACTGAACTAAAAAAAAAAAAAAAAAAAAAAGCCTTGAGGTAATCTTTGACCCCTTATCTCCTTTTTTTTAAACAACATTTATCCAATTTTTCTACAAACTCCGTTGTGTCCTCCTGTAAACTATATTCAGTACCTGATCTTCTTCCACCATTTGCATTGCTTTCGCACTGTTCAAGACACAGTCATCTTCTTATAGCGCATCCCTCAGGTCTTTGTTCAGCATAGGAAAACACAATATCCCTTCACAAAGAATGAACAGAACCTAAATTGTCTTGTAGTTCTATAGATTTTCCTCTTTCTTTTGTCTCTAGTTTGGGAAAAATGTATCTATTCTCTGAGTGGGAGAAACAGATTCTCATTAATAAAATGCATATTCTTTCTAAATCTTTTATTTAGCCAGGTCTGATATGATCTTTATTGTTGACACTCAATAGCTTAGACTTCAAAACCCAAAATACTTTTCTTTGCTTTGATGCTACAACAACTCTATCTTGTGACCATGGATGCTGCACAACATTTACCTTAAATGGAAAAAGAGCAAGTTGAAAAATAATTGCTGGGAATGAACAAAAGTACAATAGATGCTTCTCCCCATCTATACATGCAAATTGAAAGGCAGGCCAGTTAAGTTGATGTTACTGAAAGGACTCTTCCTTGGCCAAGGGGTTTAGCTATTTTAAAAATTCAGAGTCCATATTCCTCTCTTTCTTCCTTTGCTGATTCTCCTGTATCTAGGATTTCCTTTAACAGGGAAATTTAAGACGTCGTATAGTTCTGTTTTACACTAAAGTTTTCATTAAAATCCTTAAAAATCTCTGAATCTCCTTACTTCTACGCACTAAGTCTCTCATAAGATAACATCCATTGCCTCTAGATGACTTTAGACCAGGGTTTAAATTAGTCTGGTGTGCAGAGATGGCTAATCATGAGGATCCTTAAAAATTCTGGACAGGCTCAACTTGTAATAAGTATGAATAGTCTTAGGTCGAGAAACTCAAGTGTTCAATAAAAGTCATTTTCTATTTTATGGCTGCATTTAATGTTTGAGCGCCCATTTTGCTAGGTGATAGAAAGAAGATCTTAGTCAATTCACATTCTCTCCCATCTTCTTTACCCAGATCCCATCCTATACTCTAGTCAAAAGATAAAAAGAAATTACTGGGGAAAAATATCAACACAATTGGGCAACACATCTGTGGAGAGATGGGCTTTCAAGGGCACTGAGAGACCAGAGTCAGGAGTGTGTCTAGGGTTGTCTGGGCCCTGACAAAGATGGTCATTTGCTGATACCTTAGTTGGTTCAAAACCTAGAAATTTCTAATTCTCAGAATTAGAACAAATAATCCTGAAATTTACAGAAACCATGAAAGACCCTGAATAGCCAAAGAAATCTTGAGAAAGAACAAAATTAGAGGGCAGTATCATGAACTCTAATATCAAACTATACTATAAATCTATAATAATCAAAACAGTATGATACTGGCATAAAAACAGATATATAGATCAATGGAATAGAATAGAGAGCCAAGACATATATCCTCTTATATGATCAATTAATCTATGATAAAGGAGGCAAGGATATACACTGGGGTTAAGACAGTCTCTTCAATAAGTGGTCTTAGCAGACCTGGGTAGATACATACAAAAAAGAAAAAATGAAACTGGACCACTTTCTTATACGATATACAAAATAAACTCAAAATGGATTAAAGACTTCAATGTTAGACCTGAAACTATAAAATTCCTAGAAAAAAACATAGGCAGTAAACTCTTTGACGTTGCTCTTAGGAATATCTTTTTGGATAAATCTCCTCAAGCAAGGATACCAAAAGAAAAAAATTTTTTTTTAAAAAAAAGGGACTATATCAAACTAAAATGTTTTTGCACAGCAAAGAAAAATATCAATAAATAGAAAAGACAGCCTACTGAATGGGAGAAGATATTTGCAAATGATACATCCAATAAGGGGTTAATATCCAAATACATAAGAAACTCATATGATTTAATACCAAAAAAAAAATCCAATTAAAAAATGGGCAGACGACCTAGACATCTCTCCCACCAGGACAACCACATGGCCAACAGATATCTGGAAAGATGCTCAACATCAGTAATCATCAGAGAAATGCAAATTAAAACCTCAATGAGATACTACCTCATACCCATCAAAATGGTTATCACCAATAAATGAAAAAAT
>NW_006494612.1:12329155-12335766 GCF_000325575.1 Pteropus alecto | reverse complement strand
CATGCACTTCTACTGAGAAAGTTAATTAGTATGGAAAACAGTACAGACATTCCTCAAAAAATAAAAAATATAGCTGCTATACAATCCAGCAATTCCACTTCTGGGTATTTATCCTGAGAAAACAAAAACACTAATTTGGAAAGATATATGCACCCCTATGTTCATTGCAGCATTATTAGTAAAGCTGAGATATGGAAGCAATCTAGATGTCCATCAATAGATGAATGGATAAAGAAGATAGGAAATACTACTTAGTGATTAAAAAAAAGAGAAAATCTTGCTGCTTGTGACAACATGGATGGACCTGGAGTGTTTTAATATGTCAGAGAAAGACAAATATCATATAATCTCTCTTATATGTGTAATCTTAAAGAAATAAGACAAATGAATAAAAAAAAAAAAAACAAACAGACCCATAGATATAGAGAATAAGTTGATGGTGGCCAAATGGTAGGGGGTGGGAAAATGGCAATTGAAAAAAAAAAAAAGAACTGGAAAAGTCTTATATTCGTGGACTTTTTTTAAATGGAATTACCAACCTTGTTCATGTAACTCTTCTAAAATAGTGCTTGCTATAAGCCCCAGCAAAAAGTACACTGGCTAATAAAAACCCACCTTCATTTTAGCTGAAAAGAAATGGCCACCAGCTACAGCATGCCCCATGGAGAATGAGGGGCAAGGGAAAAGCTATGCAAAGATATGCAGCTTTTGTTCCTGCTCCATATAATAACCTCATTCTTGTTCTGTTCTGTTGCTTGGCTAAGCAAACTGGGAATTTTAGCGAGTATTTATACTTTCACTTCTTGCCCATCCCAAACCTTATCTGTAATGCTACAACATCAAAATATCTAATCTGGTGATCCTGGATATGTCACATCGAAGATGATGAAAACTAGAAGGCAAAGTATGGTTCTTTGTAAGATAGGTAGCTAGGTAAGTATGTATTTAGGATAGGGTAGGGTAGGGTAAGGTTGGATGGATAGATGGATCGATGATAGATAGATAGATAGATAGATAGATAGATAGATAGATAGATAGATAGATAGATAGATAAATGATAGGTAGATAGATAAGATAGATCTAATGATTGGGTCTCTTATCAACTGCAAATGTTTACCTGGACCTGACAGTGCAGTGCAATAGGCTGATTAAGAAGCAGAGATTGACAAGACTCTGAACCTTTGAACTTTCTGGGGTGAAAGGCAAACCCCTTTCTCTGTTACATTGCTGCCACTTCCTCACCACACCCTAAACCCTGAACTCTGGAGTTCTGATCGATGCCCAACACCTAACCTAGATTTTGCTTTGTTGTTTCTGACTATAAGCTCTGACTCTGATTAGCCTGAAAATGGCACATCTAGAACAAATATCTGTATCTATGCTTATCCAAAATAAGTATAAAACTTTTCATTTTGAAGACAAGATCATTAAAAAAAATTTACTTTTTAAATGCAATTTTATATAAATTATGTGAGTTTGCTAAGTCATCATCAGTAACACGAGGCTAAACGCATTTGTATGCATCAAAAAAGGCTTCATTGCTAAAATCTTATACTGGCTTAGAGCTATGATGTCCAATATATTAACCTGTAGTGGCATGAGGCTACTGAACATTTGAAATATGGCTAGTGTGCTTTTGATTTTATGCAATTTTAATTAATTTATATTTAAATTTTAAAACTGATATTCATTTTCATTATTAGAAAATTTTAAATATTTTTAGAACAACAAATATGAATCTACTTTTTCTGCTGTATGTTTTATGAAATCTAAATACAAATAATACATTTCCAATATTAGTATGGCAATTAAGGTACACTGTAAGTATAAAATACATACTGGATTTTAAAGACTTAATACAAAAAAAAAGAATGTAAAATATCTCAATAATTTTATACTGTTTATATCCTGAAATGATAATGTTTTAGATATATTGGGTAAAATAAAATATAGTATAAAAGTTAGTTTCACCTGTCCCTTTTTATCATTTTTAATGTGACCATTAATTTTAAATTACAAATCTGACATTAAATTTATTTCTATCGGACAGTGCTGGTTTAGATTAACTTCATTAAATTGCCTTAGTATATTTTAAGTTACATAATTTTCTGTAAGAGTTTACCCCTAAACACTCCAAGTTAATATTTTAACCTGAGTCTCCTACTACAAAAAATAAAATCCTTGTGTCCTTTTTTTCCTTACATAAATACTAGGAAAGCTTCTCTCTCTGATAGGTACTTAGGCTCAGTTATACAAAGCAAAACAGGAAGAATTACTTAGGCACCTCACTCTTCTCCAACATTTGCATCCAATAATGCATTCGCAACATTATTTCTGCAACTTCTAATCGTCACTGAAGCTCTTTCTGTTGAAAATCTTCCTGAATGAAATAAAGAGAACAGATGAATGAATAAAACAGATTCTTCTTTTGTCAGTTGCAAAATGTACCATATGGACATATCACAATACGCCTTGCAGAAATCTGAATCTCTGATAAAGTTTTTTTTTTTTTAAGAATGACATAAAGTATTCATGATGAATGAACTTTGAGCATTAAGCAATGAATGAGTTTTTGAATAACCATCCCTTCAGAAGTTGTATCAAATTTCTAGTAACACAAGCATCTAAGTTCTATTTAAGTTGCTCTTACTTCAGCTTTTTGAACAAATCTAATGGCTCTATAAAATCTTATAGTGAAGTAAAACCTACACATTCCAGTGTTTACGTGACCAAATTTTAGAGATGTTCGAATTCAGATTTGAATCTACTCTTTCGGAATTTCTTGAATGAGGAAACTAAATGATCTTTAGTTTTGTCTTTAAAAATACTGTATTACTAACTTATTTGAGTAAATGCTATCATTGCTTAAGAATACTGTTAACATAATACTATTATAATCTTGTGTAAGATTATAATCTTGTGTAAATCTATTTGGTGAAATATATATTAAATCAAAGATTTATTGAGCACCTTATTTTTATAATACTTACTAAAATTAAAAATGAATTAAAAAGACGAAAGTAACTGCCTTGACCCTTCAAGTATTACAACGTGGTCCTAGAGGTCAGAAATAAACACAAAGAACATTTATATATTAGAACTGGTAGGCTTTGAATGGTCAAAGAGGAATAAAAAGAAAAATAACAGAAGGGATCAGCATAAGCTAAAACACAAGATAATAAAGAAAATCTTGACCTATAAAAATAACAATACAAATATACTTCAGTTAGGGCTGGTATAATTACTATAGTTCAGGTTCAAATACGGTTTTACTTCTGTTTCTAGTAACATGGCTACTAAGTACCTGGAACAACTTTTTGCTAAAAATAACTAAGAATACTAGATATAATAAATATTTGTAAGTATTCTTAAAAGAAACAATAACCTGGCAAAAATAAAAGAAATTATCAAGTGAAAAAAATCTAATTAAAAACTAGAAACCAAAGAAGTAAGCAGAACTCTCAAGCTATCTTTCACCTTGCGATCATTTGCCTAACCAGATAAATTTAGGTTTCAATTTTCACAGACTTGTGAGATATTAAAGGTTGTAACTCCAAAGAGATAAACTTTTAGTGTAACAGTCAATCAAAAGTCACCTTCTGCCCCCAACTTCGGAGACTTGCAAAGAAATTTATGTATCTCAAAAGTTAGTGCTGAACAGAAGTGAAAGATCATTACTGAGAATTTAGAAGCATAAGCCAAGTCTCGCCAATGTCCATAGGACAAATGTACATTGTGTCAGTGTTTGAAAAGGCTTCATATTAAGAATGATAATTAGATATTCCAGAATAGAATTCCTCCTAGTTGTCAGACAGAAGCAAATAAAAATCCTCTCAAAAGAAAATCCTCTCATTTCAAAGAATATTGCCAGCTCACAGAAACTAAAAAGAAAAGGAAAAGAGGCACCATGATTGAGAACCAGCAGAAAGAGAGAGAATTTAAAAGGATTTCAGATAAGAAGGACATTTTCAGACACAGACTATGAAATAATTATGTGAGATGAACAAAGCATATTTAAAACAAAGCAAATATAATTTCTAGACATGAAATTAAAAAACACAACGGACAGATTTAACAACACATAAGTGAAGAATTTGCGAATTGGAAAATAAAGATCCAGGTTATAGGTAGCATAGAAAGACAAAGAGATGAAAAATTAAAAAGAAGTTTAAAAGACATAAACAACTAAAGTGAAAAAGTATTACATACATCTATTTGGAGTTCAAAAATGAGACATAGATGAGGTAATACTTAAAAAAATGGTGGTTGAAAATTATCCAGAACCACTAAAGCACTCAATTTGCCAGATTAAAAAAGCCCAACAAAACTATATCTAGATACATTATGGTAAACCTGCTAAAGACCAAAATAAGTAAATGATATTAAAAGCCACAAGAGCAAAAAGACCAACTGCCTTCAGAGGAACAACAGTTTAGACTGACGGCTGACTTTCTGTCGACAACTATGGAAGCATTAAAATTAGACTAATGTATTTAATATGTTGAGAGAAAATTATAGAATTGTAGAATTATGGACCTAGCAAAATTATGTGTCAGGAACAAGGACAAAATAGAACATTTTCATAAAACAGAACCCAGGTGTATTTATGTTCAGCTGTTCTTCACTAAAATAAATTTGGAAGGATGCATTTCAGAGAAGGCCAATAATCCCAAATGGATGGCCTGAGCTCTAAAAAAAAAAAAAAAGAAAGAATATATGAATCGATTAGCACAGTTAAATAAACATTAACTATCCAAAACTATAATAAGAATGTGTTGTAGAATAAATAAGGCAATTAAAATATACAACCACAAAAAAATTAACAAAGAAAGTTAATGTGTCTAAGGCCCTTTATGTGGTCCAGGAGAGCAAAAGAATTATAAATTCACTTTGATAAGTGAAGCATGCAAAAAAAGAATAATAGAAATGGAGTATATAATTTCTAAATGGGTAGATGAAAAAAACAAAGGAGAAAAATTAGTTAATCTAAGAAAAAAGCAAAAGAAAAAAACATATAAAAGAGGGAACAAATAGAAAGCCCAAAATAAAATAGTACCATATATATAATTATAAGAGGAATTACATTAAAAGTTTAAAAACCTAAATGTTCCATTTAAAAAGCAGATGTTTTCAAAATGGATTTAAAAAAAAAAAAAAAGCAAAATGTTGTTTCAGAAAGACACACCGGAGAGTGCACTTCCAGAAGTAAGAAGAAATTTAATTTTCCCTATTCCTCTACGTACAACTAAAACATTTGGACATTATATAGAAAATAAACATAAAATGAACCGGAAAGGTAGAGAGAAAAAGACAGATGGGTGGAGCCACCTGAGACCCAAGGAACAACACAATGGTGAGTCCCCAGAATTTCTCTTTGTCTTATGGATCTCAGATTTGTTTCTGAAGAAGCCGGCAACCTAGAACCACTCACAGGGTCAAACAGAAAAACCCCCAACAAAAATCTGCTCTCTCTAGCCAAGGGACCAAGAAAAAGGCCTAGCAAGAAAGAAAATGTTCATACAATGACTGTTCAACTTTGGGCAAACACCACAGGAAGAAAACAGGCCCCACCTATGGTGGCAAAAGCTGAGTGAAAGTCTAGACTTACACCCTTACCAGGCTATAATGGGGCACTTCTATCTACCCATCCTGCAGGGGTGATATTGCAGAAGACCAAATAGGGTGCTGGGACTTTATCCCTGCTGAGTGAGAAGGCACTCCCACTCTGTAATGTCAACAAAGATCATGCGAAAAGCCTGGATTTCCAACCCTGCTTTGCGGTAACATGGTGCTCGGGTGGTATCAGAGGAGAGTCAAGATTTTCATTACTGCCCATCTACCTGACAACCTGATAACCTGACATGAACACAGTAATGAGGCGCTCCCATCCCTTCCAGCCAGGTAAGTATCCGTGCAGGCCTAAAAGGGAGCTAGAATATTTTTTCTCACCTGGCATTAATAAGGTAGCCCCACTCTCTGCCCTACTTCCCCTGCCAGGAGAAAAAGGCCTAGCAATCTGATGTCAGACAAGACTCGTTGAAACAAAAGGTTTAAATAATGTCCAGAATCTCATAATATAATATTTAAAATACACATATTCGATTAAAATTATTCACCATACCAAAAATCAGGAAGATCTTAAACTGAATGAAAGATATATCTAATACAGAAATACAGAATGTTTGAATGTGAAAAGGCAAGAAAGAAAAAAGATACGTCAAGCAAGAACTAAACAAAAGAAAGCTGTATAAACAACAAAAACATAATAAATTTTAAGACAAGAAGCTTACCATGAAGTGGGTCATTTCAACTAAAACTTTCAATTAATCAGAAAGGCAAAATTTTAATCTACCTAATAATACAGCTTCAAAATTTACAAACAAATATTGTCAGAACTACCAGGAGAAATGAAAAATGGAAGCCTCTTTGTCACCATAGCTTGATGTACTCCAACTAAAATCCCTACACATTATATTTAATTCACCAAGAAGCTTTGTTTAATTCTGGAGAATATGAGTAATCAAGTATTGAAGAAACTTTTTCCAAAAAGCAATATCGTGTATTATCAGATCAGCCACATGCACATCTCTTCTACTACTCTGGTGGTCCAA
>NW_006494612.1:12293126-12329012 GCF_000325575.1 Pteropus alecto | reverse complement strand
CCTATGGAGGCATGGGGGGTGGGGGGGGGGGGTGGTAGGAAATGAAGAAGAGCAGCATGGGAAACCAGCTGTGCACTATGTTTTGCAGATTTCACTGCTACAGAGCATGTGGCTTAGTGAAACTCAAAAAAAAAAAAAAGGCATTAGACAGTACCACAAATATGAATAACATCTGTTAAGATAATGGCATTTCCTACAGAAAACACAACAGTAATGATTACAGAATTCTCCCATTAGAATATCCATGAGTCAGTCACTCAGAAACAAACAAACCTTGAACAGCAGAAGTTAATCTAAAGTACAATATCTTATTACTGGCTCATGGCATTGTGCTTTCCTAGGGTTGCCTAGACTCTCCTGTGAGCACTAATAAAAATATCCCAGAGGGAATCCTAACTTTTTCTTTCCCTTGGAGAAGTTCAAAGGACAGCGTAAGAGAAACAGAGGAAAGGTCCTCCTTACCAACCACCAGTCACTAAGAAAAATACAGGAGCAAAAGCCCAGGCCTCTCATCACCTGTTCTTAAACAGTCTCAGAGGCAAAAGCTGAATGGGACAGTCCTTTAACTACACAGTCATGTATTAACGGAGACAGTATCTCTAGGCAGGACATCAAAAAATTCCATAGATTTTTCTCTCTGCTCCCACTGCCCTCCTTGTGAATGTAGCTTTCATATGACAGAAGGAGCTGATCAAACTGCGTGCTGAAGCTCTCAAATGTACCACCGAACAGGGGCACCCGAGGAAAAGCCTGAACCCTAAATAAGACTAGCAGCTAAATCTCTCTCAAGAGCAGTCTTCCACAATTTACTTTTCCCTAATCACCTGGAGTACAAATCAAAAAGGAAATTTATGAAACACTAGATAATAAGTGAAGAAAAGAAGAGGTCTACCTTTGTCAGCATGATTCCAAGGGCAGGCTAAGTTGAGACCAAGCCAGTTAAACATATTTCTCTCTCCCAGCATCACTACCTGTAACCCACAGGAAAAACAGCTGTATTGTTACAGGATTTTATTTTAAGTCCAAAAGTATTTATCACATGGATTGTATGTAGTCCTCCTTACCGGAAGACCTTTTATTCCAGGCTATAATCTAAAATACCTAGAACTTCACTGCCTACACTGCTGGAAGCTTTTCCATTGAAGCACATGCTTTAAACACACACACACACACACACACACACACACGCACACGCACTCTCTCTCGCTCTCTCGCTCTCTCTCTCTCTACATTTTGGTTTTCATCTCAGCAGAGCAAATTATCCCATCAGCATGTGGAGAAGTGGGAGGTTATTGTTCATGAAACTATGAAAGAGCATAACGTAACGATGCAAATGAGAAGCTTAAAGTCTGTTTCAGACTTATTCTGGAACTCATTCTGAGAGTAAAGAGGGGAAAAAATATACTGTAGCCTTAATATAGAGAAAGTTTTGAGAAGAATATTAGCACTGTATTTAAGAGAAGCAAGAAATAACTATTCAACTCAACACTCCCTCCGTCATTCCAAGGCTACCTTTTAAGGACGTTTTGTTGTTATGTAACAGAATGAATGTTTTCTGCCTGTCTGAACTACAGAAGTATGTTAGTCCACAGTTCTATAGCTCCTGCCTAGAATGCATTGACTGAAAGCTATAAAAATTGCTGAAGGATGTTAGCTATTCGGCATGTAGGCAAACTCACATTTCCTGCTCTGGCTTCCCCTCAAATAGTCATCACATATCATTTACTTAAGGCAGCAGAGGCTTTCTGTTAAGAAGGCAGGGAGCCAACTAGAAGCAAAATTCCAGGAGGAGGTTGGAGGAAAAGACACATGAGAGTTACAGCAGGCCTAGAAATGATGAATACTTAAAACCCTTTCCAGCCCCAACTTAAATAAGTACCTCCGTGAGGTCTTTTCCCACTTCCCAGATAGCTTTTTCCGCCGCAGTGTTGTTTATCACAGTTTTTTAAGCCCGACAATGTAATTATGTATTTAGATGTTTATTCCCCTCCATAGGCAGTGTACTCACAAAAGGCAGACTCATTTGTACATATAACCCCAGTATTTATCACAGGTTCTGGCATTCGATAAATGTCTGAGGAATGAATTAGAGGTATTTCCTTGTGGATCCTCGACCTAAAGGAAATAAAGCATTTATTCTTGTACACAAGTCACAAGTGATGTGCTGAGGAATAGTCACATACATATGCAAATTATATCTATTTAAATATAGTTTTTAACCTCAGGAGACTGTTAGTGATAACCAGCAGTTCTATCACTTTTCCTACTCTCTGGCCTCTCTCTAACTCCCATGCAACTGTTTAAAATCTTTAATCTTCTCCTAAGTCTCCTTTAAAAAAAGTCCAAAATCTGACTATAACAGAAGTCATAGTACCCTACTAAAAACTAGAAGCCATCGGGTACAAATGTCTTCTTTAACTCCTTACCTTCTTATTTAACGCTATACTAATTCTTTTCTCTTTTTTTTCCTTTCTCAGAGGAATATGTTATACTCTTTTCCAAAATGAACCTCCTCTGAATGGATTACATATCTTTCCACATTCTGCAGGATTTCTTTCCATCAATTAGCCACTTCGTTCTTGTACCTTCATCTTCTCTGTCTCCACTGAGAGCTTTCAAGACAGCAGATTTTCTAACCATGTCATCAGTTTCAAGCTGTATAACCTCAGACGAGGTCTCTAACCTGTTTCCTCGTCTGCAAAATGTAAATAATAATCCATGCCTCACAAGAGTTTGGATTAAATGAGATAGTATTCATAAATCACTCAGCCCATGTTTGGTGTATATGCTCACCTAATAAATATATATCCCTTTCTAACTTCCCCATCCAAAATAAGATCACTTCTAAGGACTCAGTTTCCCAGTCTTGATTACACTGCCTCTTTTTCTTCCCTTCTTCCAGACCCTGATTCCTCTCCTCTCATTTGCTCCTCAGCTCACTTCCCCATCATTCCACTGAAACATCTCTCATAAATGAAACCAAGACTCCTCCTAAATGCTCTGAGTTTCACAGATTTAAATATTTTCTAAAAAGCTAAAGAAGGAATCATGGAATAAAAGGTAAGATGAATGCTTGAATAGATAATATTCTCCCTAGTTGATTTTGTCTACTTTCATAGCTTTAACTTTTACCCATATCTCATGATTTCCAAAAATATCTCCAGAACGCTCTCTCTCCTAAATTCGACCACTTATATTTTCACGGGCTTTCTAATACTCTGTACCTAGATAGAGCATTAGCCACAACAAAGATTTAGGCAAAATTCTACCCAGTTGCTCAGAGTGGAAACTCCAGCATAGCCAGTCCCAGGAAGCCATAGTTTTCTTACATCTTAGAGCTAACCAGTCACTAAGTCTAGCCAACTCACATTCAAAATATTTCTCAGTATCGATTAAATGTCTGGAGAGTAGAAGTTTCTCTAAATAATATGTTCTAAGGCTAAACCGCCTTTAGTTACAATCACACTAACTTAAATAACCCAAGTGTTTTTTTTCTTATAAAAGGAACTTTTATATGTTTGGGCTCTCCAGTATCCCCAATCTGTCAAAGGAGAGCCTTACATGTGTTCACAACCCGTCTACTAATTTTGTTCTCCCCTGGGTAGCTTCTCTTATTAAGTGTTAAGGCCTGCCCAGGATGCCATCTTTAGGTGCTTCATAACTGTCACTGACAGTGCCCAATGTCAAAAAATAAATGATGCTACCTAGAATGTTCTCACCTGTTTCCCACTTTGAGACATCAGATAGTGTCATGTTTTACATACAAATGAAAACATGGCCCTCCACCCCACTAGGGCTGTACACTGTCTCCTGATTTGGAAGTAGAATTACTGGTACTCAGCTCTTACATCTCTCAGAAATCCACCCCAACATCTTTCCCATCCTTCACTCCCCAGAACTACCACTCAGTCCAATGGGTCAAGGAGGAAGCCAGTGGTGTTCGATTCTCTCTGCTAGACTAGCCAGTAAGCCATCATCTCTGACAAAGACAACCTTCTGATTCTTTGTCTAACCAAACTCTAGAATTACAATAAATAGCAGCTCTAATAATACACGCTCCATAAATGAGGTGGCTCCACCTACAAGTTTCACAAACAGCCAAACTCAGAATCTTAGTTTAGGTTATTAGCTTACATTTATTTGAGATATTGATAAATGAAAAAGGAGAAATAGATCATTTTCAAAATTTTCAAAATTCTGAAAATCATGAGCTCCTTTGCAATTAAAAAAGTAATTAAAGGAAATTGTGTATATGTGTTTTCATATATACAGAACAATAAGGCAAAGGGTATATATTTTTAAATTTTAATAATTCAAATTGATAGGCAAAACACTAAAAATCAATGCATAAGTAGGCAAAGAATGTGAATAAATTATTTTAAAAGATGAAATGCAAATGTCTAAATGAGACATAGGAAAATGTTCAGACTCACTATTAATGAAAGAATTGTAATTTAAAACAGCAATAATAAAATGTTTTTTCCTTATCAAATTACTAAAAATTTCTTAAATGAAAGCATCCAATTACCTTAGATAAAATAAGCTCTCTCATATTCTGATTCTAGGAGTATAACCATCCCCAAAATTGCTCTTTTGTGAAATTATCCCAAAGAGATAATCAGAAATGTAGACACATTTCTGTAAGCAAAAAGGTATTTATTTCAGTGTGTTTTTAATAACTGAGAAATAGAAACAAAACGAATGTCCACCATTAAGGAACTGATTAAATATATAATGATACTTCTACTAATGGAGTATTTCATTTTATGGAATATCAAGTTTCTGAAGTTTCAAATGACATGAGAAAGTAAATATCATAAAATATTTCCTTTAAAAAGTAAAATTCAAAACTTTTACATAATATAAACAACTGAAAAAAAATCATAGAAAGCTGAAAAAAAACCCAAAGTATTGACACAATATTGTATTGATTGACACAATAGTGTAGAATTATGAGTGATTGCTATAGAAAGAGAGATCTTTATCCTCTGTAATACTTTGAAATTTTCTACAATAAGGGTCCCCATGAGAAAAGAACATAAATTATTTTTACCTATAAACTTAGCAAAATAAATACAAAGTATGATGACAAATGCTGATGGAACGTGATGAGTCAGGTATTCTCGTTTACTACTGATAGAAGCTTTAAAAGATTTGAAGGAAATGCACCAAAATGTTAACAGCAATTACTTCAGGGAGTTGGTATTTTCTCTTTTCCAAATTCTTCATACTATTCTGTGTGTACTAATTTTCTACAGCTGCCATAACGAAGTACCAAAAACTGGATGGCTTAAAACAACTATAATTTGTCCCATAGTTCCAGAGGCTAGAAGTCTGAGATCAAGGTGTCTGGAGGGCCATGGGCCTCTGACACCTCTGGACAATTCCTATTGACTTCTAGCTTTCAGTGTTTGCAGCAATCTTTGGAGTTCCTTGGCTTGTAAACGCTTCATTCCAGTTACATGGCCATCTTCTCCCTTAAGCCTCCATACATTTCACTTCACTGATTAATTTATTCAAGAAATAATATTGGGTACCCACCACACGCCAGGCACTATGGTAGAAATTTGCCATTTAAAAATAAACCGTACCTCCAACTTCCAAGAGTTCGATTTAGGAGAGCACATCAGATATATGCAAATATAAGGTCTAAATATGGTATAAACACTCTTATAAAATCTTGCGCAGGGTACAAATAGAGTAGAAAAATGGAAAGGGTCAATTTTACTAAAAGCTTGGGAAAGATTTCAGGGTAGAGGCACACCGGATTAAAAACATGAACGGGTATTCCAGTGTTCTACCCCTTCTCACCTTCGTTAGCTGCCTGATGAAATTCTATTCTTTCTTCAAGGACCAATATTCTCAGACTTAAGGAAACCATTCTCCCATTACTCCATGATCAGTGAATGGTTCAAAACATGTTGCTGTTTGTGCCTCTTTGCCTTTGTCATGAGACTAAGACAAATGTCTATTTTCATATTGCCCCACCCCATCCCTGAAGGGTACATTCAGCATAACCTTCTTGATACTGGTCTTTATCCTAGTTGTCACTGCGAATTAAAAAAGGCTTTACAACTTTCCGAAGTCTTTTTCTCATATTACCTTACCTGAACAGCATATGTGAGTTAGGCATATGTGATTATTTCCATTCTACAGATGCGTAAATTAACACAAACTGTAAAACTCCTGCCCCAAGTTCCACTGTGAAAGAATGAGCTGCAGTGCGTGGGCAAGAAAGAATACAGATGGCCTGCTCTCGTGGGCATGCTCCCCTGGGACACCTCTTCTCATCAGCACAGGCAGCTCAGTGCACATTGTCATCTTTCTTCAAACAATGCTTCAGATCCTAGATTCTCTTTTATTCACCATACCTGCAGTACAGATTTCTGTATACAATGTAAATAAATGTCTTCATATCTCTGTGTAAAAGCACCACATTTATGTAACAAAAGACAAAAAGTTTTGACAGAAAAGATCACGATGATTCCAAACTTCCTAGTGTCCCATCTGGGGTCACCACTACCTGTAATCCTCTAGTGACTGCTCTTCACCTGAACGCCTCTATCAGTAGCTGATGAGGTCTTGGAATAATCACTAATTTATGTCATAGCACCCATTAGCTATAATGACCTTTCTAATACTAGTGGGGGTTTTTTGTCCCCATCAATATTTATAGCATTTTACTGCAGCAATTTTACATTAAGAAACAAACAGAAATCAATATTAAGATCATTCTCTAGGAGCACTATGTCCTCCACACTGTCACTCCTTAATAAGTGGGGTTTTTTGTAAATCAAATACAATCTGCTGTTTCCTAAGACCTCAGTGACAAACACAGCTCTTAGAAATGCTTGAATTTTGAAAGTAAGCCAATGCCCCACTCAGGGCTGTGTTTACAGTGTGAAACCTCAATTCATGCATCCCAACCATGCCTATCCAACCTGCTAAAAGATAAGGTGCTCTCACCTCTGCCTTTCTGAATCAGGCAGACCCATTTAATTATTTTCCCATGAGTAATTTTCTTTATGAGAATGAGGCCAAAAAGCTGTCTAAGACTAAAGCAAAGCACATCTTTTGCCCAGCATGTGTGTTTCAGGACATTTTACACCTTGAAATCTAGCAAACTGTGTCAAATCTGAATATATCACCAGGATCCCAATTCAGAAGTGTCACGAGGGCACCTGTGCTGAAAGCTTTGTCCCAGACACCTACAGAAGGTGCAGGACTGCTCCTGTGAGGTGGGCCTATACACATAGCAGGACAGCGTGCAGTGCGTTTGATAATACACCAGATGAGCCTGTGCAGCTGTTACATTAATATCAATAGATGGGGTCTGTAGAGTATTTAATAAAGCTGTGAAAAAAATGAGAAGGAGCTGCGAGTTGTCAAAGCTTATTAACCTGCCTGAGCTCGCTCAGATGTGTGGCTACATAGCCATCAGTGGGGTTGTAAATTCTTCACAGAGCTGCTGCTTCTGGGGACTTCTCCTGACTTAGTGTGTAGCTTCTCTTATTTTTCCTATCTTTCTACCTTCTATCCTACCTCCTCCCCACCACTATTTTATTTTTCTTCTGTTTCTAACTGATACTTAAATCTCTGCATTGTAAAGGGTAGGGACATGAGTGGGAGAGTAGCACTCAGGAGGCACAAAAATTGAGACAGGTTTTTTTTCTCTGCATAAATTTAGTATCACCCATACATTGTCCCTGAGGAACCAGTCAGACGCACAGTGTTAGCAATGGAGCAGAATGAGGCTGCCCACTCTGATCTGCCACACTGCTCCTCTTCCTTCTGGGGCTGACGTCCATCCCAGTCTAGAGCATACAGGACTAGGCTGCTGAAACTGAGCTTCCAGGCTGGACAGTGAAATCCAGTGGGACACACTATGCAAGTGTGCCCATCAGTTCTCCCATGGAGGCTGAAATGGGTGCTGATGAGATGTCCCTGATTCCTTCCCTGGGCACCCAAACAGCCTCTCCTGCAACGATCACATGAATGGCCTTGAATTCCCAGCTGCTGCCCTCCAACAGTCTGTTACGGGATCAATATCTAGTCATACTGCATGAAACCATCTTATTCTTCTGATGGGAAATTAGTACATTGTGATTTTCTTTTATCTGTTTTTATCTGTTTTTAAATCAGAACAAGCCGGAGGAATAATGATTCATTACATCCCTAAGTGCATGTCTGGGATGTGAAGCCACTCCCCAAAACCCTAAAAAGCAATTTGGGGTAGGAAAAAGGAAAGATGGACTAGAGAAATGACTATATATGTTATTATGCTGCCTGACTTCCTGACTAAAATAGAAGCCATGCCTAATGCAGTGCTGGCAGGTGAGGAAGCCACTTCATGTCCTTTGCATTTGAGAACCTGAATTTAAGCAGACTTTGGTGTTTAAGGAAAAGCTATTTCCCAAACACAATTGATGCACATCGCAAGCTCCTTGCTCTCCTGAGGTCATTGTGGCTCCATGTTTATTGATGAGTGTGCTTCATCCTAATCAGTATTCAAATCAGAGTGTTTGCTGGATTTTAAAACCAATTTTACATATACTGTGATTTTAGAAGTTGTTTAAAAAATGGAACCTTACTAACAGCACAAAAAATAAACAAGCACGAAGTAACAGAAGGTTGTGCAAAGACTATAGAAAAAAGGGGAGAAGCGCCAGTGATTACTCAGGAAAAATCTTTGAAAAACATTCTGTGCAAAAACAATTTTTGCTGATGTGTCACGTCTTACAAGTTTTCTATGAGGCATCAGTGTCTCTTTAAAGAAACATTTGTCAGGAAGGGTGAGCTGGAAATGTGTCATCTTAATTATTACATGAGTAACCTGCAGATTCAAAATGATTTTTTGATTCACCCACTGAGTGTAATACTTGAAAGTTAACTAAAGATTTTTAACACTACCAAGATTTTCTGCTCCTGTGACTTCCAATCCAAATAGCCTAGCAACACTAGGACAGAGATAAGTCTAACAGTTAAACTCTACTCTCTGAACCATGAAGAAAAATCAATAAAAAATTGTTGCTGGTATGATGAGAGTGAGGATAAGAGTGTCGCCTGTGCCAGTGTCACAGATGGGCAGGTTAAGTCTCTTGCAGGTATATGTAATCATGAACGGATTCTAATGCCCTTCAAGTCCTCTCTAAGCTGAGCGGAGAAGGAAACGTCTGGAGAAACTATAGCTTCTTCTATTAGTTTCTCCAACTGCTGTGACCCTAACTTTCCAAGCTGATCTTTAGCATCCATGAAACAAGGATTGGGAAGCCATGTAGGTTGGGGTCTGTAGTTATATTAGTTCATTTGAATTACATGAATTACTTTAGTGGGGCTGGGGCAGGCCATGTAATCTTTGTTACAATTATTCAATTCTCCCTTTGTTGCTTAAAAGTAGCCATATACAATATGTAAATGAATGGGCATGGACAGATTTCTCCCAAGGTTGACCAGGTTTGGCTTAAGGACCATAATTCGCCAACCCCTGAACTAAACAAGAAAGTAGCTTAGTCTGCTTGGGATGATTTAACAAAATATCATAGACTAGGTGCCTTAAACAACAGAAATTTATTTTCTCACAGTTCAGGAGCCTAGAAAGTTCAATATTAAGGTCCAGCAGGGTTCAACTGGTGAGAACTTTCTTCCCAGTTTACAAACAGGCACCTTCTCACTGTATTTTCACATGGTGGGGAGAGAGGAAGCAAGCTCTCTAGTGTCTCTTCTTATTGTATTGGGACCCCACCCTTAAGGCTTCATTTAATTTTTATTACCTCTCTATAGATCCTATCCCCAAATATAGTCACATTGGGGTTAGGGCTTCAACATATGAATTTTAGGGGACACAATTCATTCCAAGGAGAAAATGTTACTAAAGCAGAGTCACTTAAAAATGTGTCGTGTCTGTAGCCAATACGTTGTAAGAAAATATTTTTCCAGTATTTGAAAACTATCATCCAATTCAGCAAAGAACTTATTCATGTCACTGAAAGACAAGTGAAGTTCTAGCATATATCTTCATTGTTTCTCTTTCATCTTAGTCATTAACACAAACATTACTGTTAGAACTATACTCATCCATCAACAGCAATCAAAAGTTGACTTTAGATATAAAAGCTTGACAAAGATCAATGAAAGCATTTTATGAGAATCAATTGTCTATATGAAGTTTCCGATAAAGAGTATTGTATATTATAGTATTAGTAGTAAATTTTGTGCTACTTTTCCTTTATATTGTGAAAAATAATTGTGTGTGTGTTAGAGGGTTATGTGGTAAGGGGAGCTAGTTGTTAAACATTTGTTAGCATGCCACTCTGACAACTCTCTTATTTTGTAAGTAAAGAAAATGTATCAAAGAGATGCATACTGTCAGTTCTCCTGGTAGATACCTCTTTGTTGTGCCTGCACGGTATCTTTTCCCAATTCTACTGGTAAGATACCTTCATTTCCCTTTGACAACTGTCCTCCCTTACATTTCAAGTTGTTTTGGCAAGCAAGAATGGGTTGCATTATCCCTTTTGATTTTCAGACCATCACCACGACTAAGAAACAAAGATAACAATATCCTTCTTGAACAGTCAAGAAAATCGAGGCTCATAACACAGAAATGAATTTCTAGATTCAATACAAGATATTTGTGGTAGGCTGACCTTTGAACTCAGGTCTTCTGACCCTTTCCTTCTTACCTGCCTTTCTTTCTGCGTCCTCTTAGCTCTAATGGTACACATCTGATTGTCCTATCTGTGACTTCGACACACTTCTCTGTGCTTTCTGTGTCTATAAACTGTCATCTTGCTCCTGCCCAACTCCCAGCCATAGCCGTGGGCCTCCCAATCCTCACATTCATCTCTTTCTCTCCACTCTCCCCAATCCCTGCTCCCTGCTCCATACAGAGACAATATGACAGTGCTGGAGAACTAAGCTGCCAGGTCACTTACCTCAGGCCCTGAGCCGAGATTGAAATTCTCCTGAACATATATGTACAGCAACAGCAGCAGCAGCAGAAATAAGCTTCTGCCTTCCTGGCTCCACAGCAAAATGCAGCACATGGAAAAGTGAAGGAATCAAATCAAAATGACACTTTTATGATTATATAGCTCTCACACCTAATTTTCATGACTCCCCATAACCAAAACATGTAAGAAACTCAGTTCTAAATTGGAAGTTTTCTTTGTGAAAGTTGTCTTTGATTAAATAGCTCAAAAAAAAAGAAAAAAAAAAAAAAAGACAAAGTAATTGGGATCCTTACTAGACAGTGACTAAGCATGCAAAAAGTCATGCCAAAAAGTCTTCCAGATACCCACACAATTACTTCTCCTGTGCTGACAAACCCTCAACTTGCCTAGATTTCTCTACTGCTCTAATTCATTGATTTCTCATTTATTAACTATATAGTTACTCAATTAATATTTGTTGTTTAAGGATTATACATATTTGTTTCATTGATCTTTACTCAACAACTTATTGTTAAAACATGTTTACATGATACTGCTAATATTTTACACTTGTATGATTTATTTCCACAAAAAGGATTGGTGAGTTAACAGATTTAAAGGAGAGGAAGAGAACAATGAATGAGGGAAGGGAGGCAGAAAGTCAGTAGAGAAATAAGAAATGAAATCAGTGTTTATTTAGCTACCATGTCGCCCAAAATTACAGGAAGCTGTGACATGGGTTCAAGCCCCTGCTTTGCAGTTCAATAGCCAGATGACTTAAGACTGGCTCAGAACCCCTCTAAAGCTCAGTGTCTTCAGCTGTAAAGAAGAAATAACAAAAATGCCTACTTTTCAGATATACGGTCAAAATTAAATAGGACAATGCATATAAAAAGTGTTTTGCAAACTGTGACATGGTAAACAAATATCAATTGTAGTTTTTACTATCTGTAGTTTCTTGTTATCCCATTAGCTTGAAATTAAAGGACATGAACCATTTCCATAATCTCCCTTGTATACGCTAGACATGTGAATGTGGCTGACTGATTTGACCAGTGAAGAGAGAATATCAAACTTGGCTCAGCCTGAGAAAAGATAATATTAGCTAAACAGACAGAGTCCACTTTGCATACACACATACACTGCTGTGATTTCTAGAGGGACCACAAAGCTCCCATGAGCTTGAATGGGAGCTATTTCCTAGTTCTTCAGAAAAATGTTGTTATATATTTATCTCCTCAGGTAAAATCTCTGATCTCTCGAATATGAAAATATTTTTGGAAGGGTATCTTATCCATCATTTATTTTCAATCATTTGAAGTCAGATCTATGAAGGATCAGAAAGACAATCTTGGGACCCAAGGACACTTGCTATCCAAGAACAAAAAGGGAGAAAATGCTCACTAGGAAAGCTGGCAATCGAGAGAACAGGTAGGTGCCTACTTCACAGTTTTGCTTACAATTAGTTTCTATCTTTAATTTCACTGCATTTTAATGACATTCTCCACTTTATAAGTTTGAATATTTCCAGAAATTTTTTGAATTAAAATATATTTCTCATTTGTATAAGATATAAACCACAAGAACTAAAGTTTTTGAATAAAAATGGGTATTTGTAAGTACCCCAGACAGGAGATACTCACTTTTTTAAAAAAATTTATGCAACACCAGTTGAAGTGAGAAAAGTGCCTGAGGTTTTCAATAGAGTTGTGGTTATAAGTTGAAAACTTCAGACCTGTCACTGTCAAAAGGTTCTAAGTTGCATGCATGTTTTAGAACTCTTTTCTGCCCAAACTCTGTAAAAGTTCACATTTGAATTTATGCCTTTAAGACAGACCCTACCTGTTTGTCACAGGTACATTCATTTGTTACTATTTTCACCTGGTAGTTTTTTTTCCTTAAGCAAATCAATGATTCTTTAAAATTACACACTTGGCAAGAAACACAGAAAACAAAGTCCAATATGAAGTCACCTGATTGCCAGTCTTGACAATGTTCCTTTTGAAATATATATATATATATATTCTTCCTTGAAATATATATATATTCCTTGAAAATATATATATATAGAAATATATATATATATTCTTCCTTGAAATATATATATATTCCTTGAAAATATATATATATAGAAATATATATATATATTCTTCCTTGAATATATATTATTGAATATATGATTCTTCCTATATATATATTCAAGGAAGAATATAGTTCTGATATTGTAAGGTGATTAAGACTCTAAAGTCAGACAAATTGGTTTCAAATCCCAGTTCTGGTTGTTTGAGCTACTTAGCATTAAAGAAGTTTCTTAAATATTCTATGCCTCAGTCTACTCATCTATAAAATGGATATGAGATTTAGTCATAGACTTATGAAGTTTAAATAAGATAATGCACATAAAAATAAATATAGTCATCACATATCTGTATTTCAAAAATCTAGCTTTAATTATTATGGTTGTTGTTATTGTTGTTATTTTTATTATTAAAAGAATGGGAAAAAAGTAAATGTTCTGGGTGGAATGCCTCACAAAATGGGAACAAAAATGTCCTCCAAAATAGCTACTTAACTCCTGCAGTCATGTGAAAAGAAGAGGAAAAAATCTCCCTACTATATCTTGAAATCTAAAAATCATATTTCAAATTGACAGGCTCAATCATGCACTCCTCCAACTATTCAGGATGGAACAAAAGGAAAATGTTAAATACAAGTTAAAAACAGGAGTCACGCCAACTACAACATTTAATCAAAAAAAAAAAAACTTCTTTTAAAACTGCCAAAAAGTTTCATATGTTAAAAATGATGGGAATTTTGTAGACCTAATTATCTCAGATCAGAATATCTGAAAATGAACCAATATATTTATAACCTTGTCAGTGGTAACATACATCTTAATGGAACACTGTAAAGACTGTAAGAATTCTAAGGATTCCAGATAGTGATTGCTTTGATGAATCAGATATTTTTAAAAGAGGCTTACACACTTAGGAGTAAAACACTGCAACCTAGGTTATTAGCTAGAGGACAACCACATGACGGTCAAAACTTGTTTTAAAAGACAAGTCATCTCAGAGTAGTCTACTTAGACTCTAACCTACAAAGTATTACAAAGATTCCCTGAAAGAAAATCTTTTCTTCTAAATCTAAAATCTCAGATAGGCCGAAATTTAGCAGAAGTTTAATGCTATGATTTTATGGTAGACCCCAAAATGGAACTTTTTCAACTAATGCTGATGCACTATTCTGGCCAATAGATTATATTGAGAGCATATGAAATAGCAAAGCTTAATGTCTAATAAAACAAATGTTACAATGCAAACAAGAAATATACAAGGAATGCAGTAAGGGCTAAAAGTCCATAGAGTCTCTCTCATCACCACCTTTATCCAATCACTGAGTTAGGGTAACTTTATCTTCTACATAATTCTTTAATATTTCCTTGCTTTTCATTGTCATTGCCATTGCCCTTTTACGGTCCCTCAGCATTTCTCACCTGGAGTGAGATACAAGGACATGTAAGGAAGGCCATCTTTCCTTATCTATCCCCTTCCTTCAGTCTGGCCCTGCCATCTATTTAAAATGCAAATTACAGCTTATTCCCTGTTTGAATTTCTCCAATGGTCCTCAGAGCCTTTGAAATAAAGGACAAGCTGCTTCACATGGCAGCCAAGGTCATTGTCTCCTATCATCCTATCCCCAATTCCTCCTACACACTTGCCTGGTAGGCAATACGGAAGGTCTCTAATGCTCAGAACATGCCCTGTTGACTCATGCCTCACTCCTATATCTTGGAATATATAATTCCCTCTGCCTGAAATGTCTGTATAAAAACTCCTACTCACTCATCCTTCAAATTTCTACTCCAATGTTATCTTTTCTTACCTGCTCTTTTCTCTCTCTGCTTTCATTTTACTTTGAATATTTACATAAAAGTTGTTTATCTTGTTTTTTTAAATGGTTTGTTTGCCAGTCCGCATCACTACTATACTTTAAGTCCTCCATTCATTGATATAGATTGTATGTGTTTTCCTGGTATACAGTACCAGAAACTCAAGGAAGAAAAGGTGACATGAAAGAAGGGAAATAAAGAAAGAGGAAAAAATGGAAAGAAGGAGAAAAAATAGGCTTGTAAAATTAGAAGATTGTTTATCAATGGCAGCTTCTTGTATTAAGAAAGAAGATAGATAAATGAGTGGATAGACAGATGATAGAGAAATGATGATAGGTAGGTAGGTACTTATGTAAATAAAAAGATATTCTATAGATAAGAAAATTGAAAAGTTTTGTGATAATATTAATTATCTGATTTTAGAGCTAACGTGTTTTTTTTTTTGGTTTTTTTTCTTTTACCTTTTAGAATTTATCAGTAAAAAAATCTCTACAACTTCACACATTGATTGATTTCTTATGAAGATACAGAAAAAGGATGTATATTTAAAAAGACAAACAGTAGAAAAAATAGCTCCAAAGTGCTTTGGAATGGCAACAAAACTGATCATCTCTGGTGAATCAAAGTAAATAAAATTTAGAATTAAACAGATATAATCTGATAAAGCAATGATCTCACTTTGATCCAAATATATTATTTATCCTACATGTCTTTATCCTCTTAGAGATAGAATTTAGGACAGAAATCATAACTGCATTTTTTACAAGCCTAGAATTGTTGTAGAAGCACCTTTCTATGTCAAGAAACAAGCCTGGCTTTGTGAAGATTGTCAATAGAAAGGATTAAGCCTTTCTTTTCTATTTTACATAATTTCTCCTACTATTGGGATCCAACTTGGCAAAATGGTAAGAACATGTTATTTGTCTTAATAATCCTTTCTCCTAATATTTTTTATAAAGAAATAATCCCAAACATTTTAGCCAACCTTGAATTCTGAGTTAAAGTCATTATTCTGAACTTTAAAATTTAATTTTAAATTTAATTTAAAATTTCATAGATTTATGGTAGAATATTATCAAGATTAAAGTTATGTTTCTAAAGATTTGAATATTCAGTTCAAGTCTATAAGGTATCTGGCCTTAAGAAGTTTACAGTCCAGGAGGAGAGATAGGCATATATATAAATCACAGTAATGCAGAAGAAAAGATCCATATTGAAATAGTGATATAAATATAGTATTGGACCACAGAAGAAAAAATAATTAATTATACCTTGAAAGATCATAATTATGCATAAAAATGTTTGTGGAAGAAGACTGTGATGCATTCCTTAAAATTTCACAACTTGATTTATATGTCAAGGCAATAAGCTCCTATCAGTGCTCTTTGTGTCTAGCACTCAACTGAGATAGTTCCTTTACAAATTTGATTTCAGTGTAGGATGGCATATTGGCTGGCTAAAATGGAAGCAGACCACTCCATACGTCATTTTCCCTTTCTCAGCTGGGTCTAGATTCATAGATGTTCAGGAGGCTTGTGTTTTGCAACCAGAGAAAAGGGAAATGTGTCTGTCTTAGGAGACAGGGAACAGAGGAGAGGAAGATGGTAATCACAGTACATTAACAGTCTGCCTGGCCTGTAGATTGATTTTAAATTATGTTTAACAACAACAAAAAAGGAGTCGGAACCTTCAGAATTCTTTTTCCTAAGAGACTTACTGAGATTCTGGACAAGTACCAATGGAGAAAACCCAATAGAATGTTGGAGGGGTAGGTATGGGCACAAGCAGAGATGCTTTAGGCCTGAGCTTTAAAAAACAGTGGCTGGAGTTTGTAAGAATGCCATTCTACCTTTCTATATAGAACCTGTCAGTTGGTTCCACCTTGCACAGAACAAACTATAGGCTCATCTTAAACATACAGCGGTGTTTTCAGGAAGGGAAGGAAACAGCAGCAATTCCTTGCTTTGTGAATGATGCTACAGAACTAGAGAAGATTGGCGGGATGACACACTAAGGCTCCATATGACTGAATTATTATAGCTTTTTGCAAAGCCCTGCTCTGGGGATGCTGGAAATTGCTACGATACCTTTTAGAGATTATTAGTTCTGATTAGTTCTGATTATCAGGCCATGGGGGCCCAAGTCTTTTTTTGTAGACATAGGTTCATTTGCTGTGGGACCCCAGCCTGACCTCAGATGTAGGTTCAAATTTCATTTCTAGCATCAGTTAGCTAAACGTTTGAAGTCTCAGCTAATTTTAATGTAAGGAGGAGGCAAGAGAATTAAAACTTTAATCCACATTCAGAGACTACAATATGTTCATCAGCCCTGCAGCCAGGCCAGGAGGACACCTTCAGAACAAAGGAAGATTTCTGCTGGGATTGCTAACAACCCGTTCCTCACACCTGTGAAGGGGAAACAGGAACCAAGTCATTCCCTATGGCTAAAACTATGGAGAACCAATAGATTAAAGGCTGGGAACTGCCAACAGGCCTTCCACGCAACATATTCTTATCTTTTCACACTACACACTCTTCCCCTTCCTCACTGTATATCCATATCAAAGGAAATAGGAGCTAAAGAATGGCATATAAACTGAATTCCCTGAACACTCAGAGTCTCTCTCAGTGTCTTTACTCTGTCTCTCACTGTCTCTCTCACTGTCCCTCTCACTCTCTGCCTCTGAGAGGAGACCACATTCTGTGGAGTGTTACCCCTTTCCTAATAAACTTTCCTTTTGACTCTAACTTTGGCATGTATGTTGAATTTTTCTACACTCTCTGCCAAAGGACCTCTTCTTCTCTTAGTTCAGGACTTGGTCTCCCCTCAATTCTGGGGAATTTGCCCTCTCTCACATCAATTTGAACTGCCTGAGTCTCAGTTTTGTCAGGGGCAAAATGGGGATAACAATGCCCACCTTGAAGGATTGTTGTCGAAGTTAAATGAGACGAGTTAGATAATAAATAGATAATGTCTGACATAGGAAAAAAGATTCATTAAAAGACAGCTAGTCATATCATTGGCATTATTGTTTCATGAACATGATAATAGTAGTAATAAAATAATTACATTTGCTCATGCTGACATTTTAACTAATAAAATACAGCTTTTTAGAGGTAAAAGGCTAATCTTTCAATTACCTCATCTAGCCCTTTAGTTTAAAAATTAAGAAAACGTGGCCTAGAACAGTTAAAAGTTCCCCAAAGTCATACAGGTACAGTAGTCCCCCCTTGCCCACAGTTTCACTTTCCACACTTTCAGTTACCTGCAGTCAATGGTGGTCCAAAAATATCAAATAGAAAAATTCCAGAAATAAAAATTTCTTGTTTTAAATTGTGTGCCATGTTGAGTAGCATGATGAAATCTCATGCCATCTCACTCAAAATGTAAATCTTCCCTTTGTCCAGCGTCTCCGTGCTATATATATAAGCTGCCCGCCATTAGTCACGTAGTAGCTGCCATCTTGGTTATCTGATAGGCTCTCGCAGTATCGCAGTGCTTGTGTTCAGGTTAACCTTATTTTACTTAATAATGGTCCTAAAGTGCAAGAGTAGTGATGCTGGCAATTCCGATATGTCAAAGAGAAGCTGTAAAGTGCTTCCTTTAACCGAAAAGGCAAGTATAGTACAATAAGGTATTCTGAGAGGCCACATTCACTTAAATTTTATTACAGCATATTGTTATAGTTTTTCTAATTTATTATCAGTTATTGTTGTTAATATCTTATTTACCTAATTTATAAATTAAACTTTATAGGTGTATGTGTATAGGAAAACATATAGGTATGTACGTATAGGGAAAAAAAATTGCATATATAGGTTTCAGTACTATTCACAGTTTCTGGCATCCACTGGAGGTCTTGAAATGTATCTCCCTTAGATAAGTGGTGGAGGAGATCTGCTGTAATTAGTGGAAGAGCAGAGTAAGAATTCAAGGAGTCTATTGTTCTTTCTATTCCCAGTTTGTGCCTCTTACTCTAAAAGTTAAATCAGTTTTTAATGTATCTTTCACACTTAGAAACCATGGATTTTTGTAAACAACATAGATCCAGGAAACCATGTGGCTTGAACTCAACTCAAAGTCTCATTCAAAGCAGCACAGCCCAGCAACTAAGAGGAATTTAAAAGGAATTGCTGTCTTTACTTGCATATCAAATACAACTTTAGTGATTTAATTTATAATCTACAGCAATAATATAAAAACCTTTTCCTCTTCCTTTTTTTTGTTCTGCAACTATTCTCTTTGTCTCACCCACCAATCCAGGAAATTTGCTCTGCTCTATTACCTCTCTCTTTCATTTCCTCGTTTCCCATATTTCAGTAAACATCACTTCCAGAACAGGAAGAGACCAAGAGGAATTCAGCTCCCACCCATTTCCGCCCACCAGCAGCTGTGTGGGGATCGGATGTACCCTTTAAGTTGGGTTCTCCTGGTACATCAGCTCTATCTACCTACTTCCCTTCAAAATGACTGACTTTCTCACGAGATATTCTTGTGAGGACTTTCTGGTGAATTGTTCAGCTCATCATAATTTCAAATTTTAACTGTTACATAAAACTAAAAGTTTTACCTTATGTTCCTAAAAAAAAAAGCTACAAATTTAGTAACTAGAAAACTAAACATTTTGTGCTATTTGAGACTCTAGCAATAGTGTGCTATTTGAGCCTCTAGCAATAGTGTGCATTGATGAAAAAAATCTCTGAACGGGTAATCCTCTTCATTTCAACTTACTTCTTTGGAAGGAATCCATGAGAACTAGTAAGGGAGGAAGGCAGCCACTTAGGTAAATTAATCAAACTGTAAATCCATGGGTTTACCACTGTTGCAGTTACGTCTTCCTTACATCTTGGTTATAAATAATGCTTATAAACCACGTGTTATGTATATCAATATAAAAGAGTTTACTAACTCACAATAGGTAGAGTAATTATAAGAAACAGAATATTATCTTCAGATAAGAATAAAATTATCTGAGGAAGCTCTTTCTCTTTTACTTCAGGTTTATTCTATTGCCAGGCAGGTAGAGGATAATATACAAAGAAGCTGAAGGATCTAGCTAGCCACTTCGGTGGTACTCTTTTTATTTGGATACGTAGATATTCATACCACTTATTGGGTCTATAATTTTAGTTTCTGAGTTTTATCTTCTACTTACACTCTAAAACTCATGGCTTAAAGCTCTCAGCCAGGTCCATGTGACTAATGTGCACAATAATATCTACCCCTCTTTTTTACCAACAAAGTTTTCAGAGTCCTATTTGTTGAAAATGGGAAATATTAGTTAAAACAATTAGTACAATAAAAGATTTCCTTAATAACTTTTACAAACAATGGAATGCAGTGTTTCTCCTTAGAATAGTTCAATATTCTTCAGTTTTCAAGTGGATGAAAATACTGCCCGTGAGTATTGAACTTCATGAGTTATAACACACAGTCTTACATCCATTGACTTTTCAACAAGCCTAATGAAAATTACAACAGCCCTGCTGAAAGGGCAGTGGCTTGAAAACTTGCATTTCTTCCACCTAAAATATTTACATTTACATTTATACTAGTAAATGCTCTGAATTACTAAGAAAATTCATGTTAGTTATGAACAATGTTCTTTTTACCTTATAAACATCCATTACACTAAATGATAACCAAGTCATTACTAAGTACCATATGCACATAATGACTAATACTCAATTCTGATGAAGGAAAAATAATTTATCCCTTATATATTTTACAGCTTCTAAAAGAAAAAGGAAAAACAGAGCCCAAAGTGGAGGGGAGGGGAGAAGGACAGGAACAGTCATGAGAAGAAAAGAATAGTAGAGAATGAAACTGATGCTAAGCCCTCTGACCTACTAATGGATTCTTGAAGAAAGACTTTGAGGAGATTAATTCGAAAGGAAAATGAAGTGGAGCCCTGAGCTCTTACTTGTTGAACACTCTCATTGTAGAGTAATGGGAGCTATTTTCTTAGTAAACATGTTGCCAAAAGTCAAGAGCACTCATATTCAACCATTCCCCATGAACAATTTATAATTGCTCAAGTAGAGACTCCCTCCTCCTGCATAGCCTCTTCATTTACCTCCTCATTCTTCCTCCATTGTTCTGCTTCTTTATGAACACAGCTGGCTCATTGAAGCTTGAAGACAAAAATAGCCTAACCTGCAGTAACCATGGGATTTTAAAGCCAAAGCAAGAAGAAAAACAAAATTCAAATTCATTTCAACTGTCATGCTGACATCTTCAAGTCCAGTGCTGCTTGACCACAGTGCTCAAAAGATACATAGTGATAATTGTGAGACATTCTATATGTACTATTATTTGATAAGCATCAAATTACTGATGTACATTAATAGACATAGAAATTAAATGTTTGTGAGTTTTGAGATTTTCTTTTGATGGTTTCTTTTTTATCTTACCCATGGGTTAACTTGTGGTAATGAAAAATAAGTGGATAAACTATCCATAATAAATCTGCATCCATTTGCTCCCCACTGGGTCCTACTGACATGAGATGGCACCCTCACTACCTTACTAAGTCTTATTAATAAGACTTAATTATTCAGTGGGGAAGGGGCTCAGCTCACCCGACTGAACCCTGCCAGCACTATCCTGATGGGAAATCAGAGCATCATCTGCTTTCACCCGGTGAGAAATGGAAGATCTGCTTCCCACAGCCTCACTGATGCTACTCTGGCAGGAGAATCAAGACAACTGTCTACTTCTGCCTGGAGGGAAAGAAAGATCACCTGCCTCTTCCATCTTGTCAATAGTATACCAGCAGGGGAATCAGTTAACGGCCTTCTGCTTCTGCTGGGCTGAGCCGGAAGAACTGCTCTCAGCTGGGCTCCACCAACACCACACAGTGGAAAATCAGAGAGTGCTGCATACTTTCTCAGGGCAGCGGGTAGGGAGTAGTGGTAGAAAATGAACTCCTAACTGATCCCAGCTGAAACCGTGGGAGGCAGAGAGGTAGTTTTTCCATTGGCATTTGGCCAGAATAGGTAGATATTGTCAAAAAAATTTTCTGTCGTTAGACCACTTTTTTGACCCTTTGCCTAAAGGGATATGATTTCCTTGGAGCCTTTTTGTCTGTGTGTGTTGCTAGTTCTAGGTTGGAGGCTTCTGCAGTGCTCTGTGTGAGATATAGGGAAGGCAATGAAAAATCCAGAGAACTCGCCGCCATGTCATTCCTAAAGTTCCAAGGTCTCTAGGTTGTCCACTTTCTTACTTCCACCTTTCACTCTTCCTCTGCTTGTTGTTGTATTACATCTAGAGATTTTTAGCTGTAAGAAGGATATCTGGGAAGAATGATGGGGCTAATCTATTTTTGGTGGAACTAGAAAGTCTCTCTCTTGGCAGAACCAGAGCATGCACTTCAATTTTTATATATATTATTGAGGTATATAATTCATATGCCATACAATTCATCCATTGAAAGTGCTTAATTCAATGGTTTTTAGTATATTCACAGAGATAAACAACTAACATCACAATCAGTTTTAGAACATTTTCATCACCCCCAAAAGAAACCCCATATGCATTAACAGTCATTCTCCATTTCCCACTATCCTCCCCATCCCTAGGCAACCACTACTTTACTTACTGTCTCTAAATATTTGTCTATTCTGGACGTTTCGTATGAATGAAATAATGCAAAACCAGATTTTAGTGACTGACTTCTTTCACTTAATATAATATTTTCGAGTTTTACCCAAGGTATAACATGTTTCAATACTTCATCCCCCTTTATAGCGAAATAACATTTCCTTATACAGAAATGTTGTATTTTGTTTATTCATTCATCAGTTGAAAGAAATTTGTGTTGTTTCCATTTGGGGGACTATTAATAATACTGCTATGAACACTAGTGTACAAGATTTTTGTGGGCATAAATTTTCATTTCTCTTGGATATATACCTAGGAGTAGAATTTCAGGGTCTTATAGTAACTCTACATTTATTCTTTTGAAGAACTGCCAAACTTTTCCAGAGTGGCTGCATTACTTTATATTCCCACCAGTAGTGAATAAAAATTCCAATTTCTCCATATCCTCCTTTTTCATATAGTTACCCAATTGGATATGGTTTTGATTTTCATTCCCTGGTGACTAATAATATTGAGAATATTCTCACATGCTTATTGGCCATTTATATTTTCATTTTTGGAGAGATATCTGTTCAGATTATTGGTCCACTTTTTTTTAATTGGTCCATTTTTTTATAACTGAGTTGTAAGACTCTTTACATATTCCACATGCAAGTCTCTTATTATACACATAACTTGATACATATGATACATGATTCTGTCAGTTCTCTTTTCACTTTCGTAATAGTATCCTTTGAATCACAAAAGTTTCAAATTTTAATGAAGTCCAACCTTTCTTCAATTTTTAAAATTCAAGTAGAGTTATAATATCCATTCTTGCTTTTTCTTCAGCAGTATATGTTCCCTATATTTGCTTGTCTATCCATATTTGTATTATTTATAGGGTAGGTACCTATAAAAATCAAGACATTCTTTAAATTTTTTAATAAAAAAAATAACCATTTCCCCGTTTTCTATGCAATCTTTTACACTCTTTAAAAAGCACCCGCTTAGGACAAAACTTATATGACTATTATACCAATATAAGATCCATGTGATTTTTTGTTTTGTTTTGTTATTGTATTTGCTTTTGTCTTTTCCTCTTAGCAGTTTTAGGGATATCTCTAAATATCTAGAAAACTTCTGGTTCCTATATACAACTGTGTCCTGAATCTAAAATTCAATGTTCATGTGTGGCCCAGGAGAAAAAAAAAGGTTGAGAAATATACTAATCAGGGTTCTCCAGAGAAAAAGAACCAACAGAATATATGGATATATAGAGATATATAGGTATATATATATATATGAGGAGATTTATTATAGGAATTGGTTCATGCAGTTATGGAGGCCAACAAGTCCCACCATATGCCTTCTGCAAGCTGGAGAATTAGGCAAGTCTGCAGAATAATTTAGTTTGAGTCCAAAATCTGAGAATTAGGGGAGTGATGGTATAGGTTCAGTCTCACTCTGAAAGGCTGAGAACCAGGAGTGCCAATGTCTAGCAGGAGGAGATTGATGTCTCAGCTCAAACAGAGTGAGAGAATTTACCCTTCCTCTGCCTTTTTGTTGTATTCAGGCTCTCAAAGGACTGGTTAATGCCCACCCTCATTGGTGAGGGCTTTCTTCTTTACTGTCTACTGAATCAAATGCTAATCTCTTTCAGCAACATCCTCACAGGCAAATGCAGAGGTAACTTTTTACCAGCCATCTGGGCATCTGTTAGCCCAGTCAAGTTGACACGTAAAATTAACCATCACAAGAAACTTGTTTATTGTCATCACAGTTGTTTGTATTTAGGAAAGGAACACAACTTTGACACTAAAGTCACACTCTGCCTGAGCTACATCTAGAGTTTAGAGAGGGCTCTGAGGAATTTTCTGAATGTGTCTTGGATGCCGTCCTGAGCATGGCATGAGGTCTCCTGATAAAACCTTCCCATGAATCATGGTGAGCTACCAAACCATGCAGTTTTAGCAGTTCTCTATCACAAAAGAGATAATGGATTCTGAAAATAGTAAAGTAAGGTGATCAATATTCTATCATGTTTCACGGTGTTTGATTTTAAGGAAAATAAATGTCAACTAAACTGCTTTAAAATGAGATGCACTCAAGGAAAAAAAGCCTAGAGCTTGGACCCAAAAATCATTTCCTAAAACAATTTTATAGGGACATAAAATTCCAGCATTATAACATAATGTGTAATATTATTTTATAGTGTGGAGTATTAGTTTAGACATTACACTTTGTTCAGTAATAGCTTATTGAATATATAGTATGTGAGAAGACAATAATAAAAGCTGGAACATTGTAAAACATAGATTTGAAGGTACACTCAGTCCCTCACCCTGAGATTTTACAAGCATAGTTAATCAGACAGTATTTTAGAATGACTTGTCTATAGTTTTGTAATTTATTGATCAGAGATTAAATAAACTACAAAATAAACTAATTAGCTGAGCTCCAAGAAAGTATATCCTATTTGAGATGCAATATACTTAGTATTCTGGAATTGCAATTTTTATAGAACAAATTATGTAAAAATATTTTGATGCCCAGTATATTTCTTAAAGGTATATTTTTTGATTTTTTAAAAATTCCCACACATACTATTTTGCTCACCAATTAACTTGCACTTAACTATCTACCTTAGAGATATTAAAAAGTAATAATAAAGAAAAAATAAGTGTTTGAATATGAGCTTCTTTAAAAGGAACAGTTCATGAAACGCTAGTGGTATAAATGTGGCAGAGGATATGCATTCCTTTGCTACTGGCCTTGGTAGTAAAGAGATGGAGGGCAGCCACAGTGGCCTGGAAATTGTACTTAAGACCCTGGCATTTTACTTTAAAAAAAAAAAATCTTTTTTATATAATTTAGAAAAGAATATTCCATTACAGAAATTTTGAAATAATGGCAGATCATAGAAAAGAAATAGAATTACTTATAATCCTACTAAGAAGATATTAGTATCAAAATAGATTTCCAAACTGTTTTCAGTATGTGTAATACATATATAGTATACAATACATTTTATGGACTGGCCCCATGCCATCGTCATTTTGGCCCCAGGTGGCATTCAGCTCAACTCTGAGCAGCAGTAATAGTCTTTCCTATCTTAGACACCACATTTTAAACTGTCATCCCATAGGCTTGTGGGTCTATAAGGAATGATGTCATTATGAATAAAGGAAGAGTTAGGAACACCAAGAAAGGCTAAGCCATAGATTTTAAATTCTTAGCATTTCAGTTTTAGTAAGTGAATTCTACAAATCCTAGGTATGCAAAGATTTAACTTCCATTATACTGTATTTCATTAAATTTGAGACATCATCATTGGTAAGATGCACTATTGTTTTACATAACATTAAGAAAAAAAATCACTGCCAACTAAACTTTGATATGCTGTGGATTATGTGCTGTACCTCAATTTCAGTTATATTAAAATGTGAAAAAGAAATGTGTACCTTGGAATTAGTGAACTAAGTAAGATATTTCTATAATTGTACTTAATTCTCAAACCCCATTTTTACTGATACCAAGAACATGAGTCTTGCTAGTTCCAAATAAATTGTCTTTTCTGGATTTTACTCAGTTTCATTTAGGTAAACCTTCAGTCAAGTCAGAATTCTCCTGGAGATAGTTCAGAAGGGAAAACTTGCTTTCTTAATTTCGAGAGGGAATGCAGCACTCAGCCTCAGTCCTCCCCAGGCCACAGTAACACCAGCTGATATGCAGCTCAATCTGTTGTGAACATGTGTAGCCCCTCTATGGCCTGTGTTCTCCTGGTCCATGTATTCTGTGACCAGCATGACCAAACTACAAAGTGCCTCCAAGTCTACCAGTCCTTTTGGTCAACACTTGAGAAAATCAGGCACTTCCAGCTTTTTTCCCATCCTACAGTGAGATGTAGGCCCTGTCTGCTAGATGTCTCCTTCAACTAGGGCCACGTTTCTGCTCTGGCTCCATGCTGGACTCAGGGCTTCTCAGGGAGACTTATAGTTTCTCCTAATTATAACCTGTGCAGTAAGGTATAGAGAACTCTTCTTATAAAGGTCCCCAAATGTTCTTACATTTCTATTATTCCTGCCAACACAGAGGACTTTAACCCTAAGGATAATCCAGGTAGGGTACATGCTCCTTTCTCAGGGATTCACAACAACCAACTTTGTTCTCCTCTTTTCTCAACTTCCTTCCTCAGTCAACTGACTTTATCTTTCCTCCCAAAGGTTGAAAAATCTCGCTAAGTATTCCGACGAACTTATCATTTATGCTAAAATCATGGCTTTTGATGATTTACAACTGTCTCCTTAGAAGTTCAAATGCTAACAATTTGCTTTCTTGCTCCGGTTAACTCCTCACTCTGAAGACGGCTCATGCAGAAAGCTGAAGAAAAGAGAACAAGAGAGCTGAGCAGTGGGAACAAGGAGAAGAAATCTTAATTAACATGTGAAAATACAATATCACCAAAATAGTGAATCTGTGATACCTGGCCATGTTCTTCCTAAAACACCTAAAGGGGTTAAGCCTGTTTCCTGAGTACTAAAAATTTAACCATATCTTGGGTTAAATTTCCTGGGCAGGTACTTTTTGGAGGAACTCGTAGAACTGGTAAAGCACTGAACGTTACTTCAATGGTGACCTCCAATCCCAAAGAACTGAGCTATTGGGTGCAACAATTGAGATAAACACCAATGTATTTTAGGAATTATCCCACTATTATAAGCAACAGGCAACGGAACCATATATAGCTGGCCTCCAATACATGTCTTAAGAACTACTGTTCCCCCTTTGAAAGAAGATAGGAGGAACCAGGCCAAAGCCAGTAGCCCACAGAATTGACTCCATAGAACCCCAAAGCCATCTATCTTGCATAAGATAAACAACTTTACAGAGTTTAAAACTGTGACAGATTGATGACAAAAAATGGCCCCAGTACTCTAGTATTTTTTTTTTAATCCATGTCTTAAAATGTGACTCTGAAATTTCTCTTAAGAGGTGAAATTTATTTCCCCGTTCCTGGCATCTAGATTGGCTTTATGACTTGACGTGGCCAATGGAAAGGTCAGAAGTGACAATGTGCCTACTTCTGAGCCTGGACCTCCACAGGTCTTGCACATTTTTGCTTCCTCTCTCTTAGAACTCTGTCTAGTACCATGAGAATAATCCCAGGCTAGTTTGCCAGATAATGAGTCACCCCCAACAGCCAAAAGCAACCAACTTCCAGACATCCTATTTCATGCAGCCCTCAGCCATTCTGCTGAGTGACTCCAACAGTTGAGCAAATCCAATCAAGATCAAAACTGCCAAGCTGACCCACAGTCTCAGGAATAATAATGAGTTTCTTATGGCTTTCAGTTCTAATTTTTGGTTATTATGCAATAATAGCTAAAGAATATAGAAGTTAATACCTAAGAGGGGTGCTGCTTTAACAAAACATAAGACATACACTATTGACTTTGGGACTTGGTAAGAAGCAGAGGTTGGAAAACAGAAAGCAAACTGTTAGCAAAAATTAGAAAAATGGTGAGAAATTATATTGGAAGATGAAAATATGGTGACCTGTGCTATGGAGCAGCAAAACAGTTGGAAAAATGGTAGTCTGGCTTACATGGAAGATGAAAAATGTATCTAATGAACTTTTGGATCTGTTTAAGGAAATCTCCAAGTAAAATGTTAGAAGTGTTTAGCATATGATAGGATATACAAATAATAATAAAACAATAATAATAATAAGATAAGGAAATAACTGACCAGTTTGCAAACAGAACTTGAAGGTGATATCATGGGCCATAACTTACTGAATGGAAAAACAAAACTATTTCTCATTACCAGTGTCCCCAGACTGAGGACAAAGGTGAAACCAAGGGTTAAAATCTCTGAGAGAATTAGGTGATATCTAATAGGACCTCTAATTTAGATGAAAGAACTTATGTGAATCTTCACAGTGTGGTTCCACAAAAGCCATCCCCAAGTAGCAGCAAGTCTAGAGAAAGAGGAATGTTTGATTTTTGTTCAATGGAGTGGACATTTACTCAATTTATTAGAAGATAAAGTCACAAAGTTTTTAGTCAATATGCTTGTGAAAATACCAATACCCTGTACTAAAAGGCACATGTTGTTCAAATTGTAAAATGATCTTGACCTTCAACATGATATAGGAAGGAAGCAGGCTACCAAAGTGAATCTGCTGGCAAAAATGGGCTGTTTCTTCAGAAGTGGCCAAGGGGGTCACGGCCAAGGAAAAATGAGTGGCGAGAGTAAAAAGTGATGAAAAGCTAAGGACTGCAGAGCCACTGCTAGGCAACAATAGAGACAATGGGCTGAGAATATACTTCCAGGGAGAGCTTAGGTCTAATTAAGAAACATTCCCAACTCCCAGGATAAAAGGGTCTGGCAATATGTTTCTAGCTGAACTTCAGAACTGCTAGAAACCAGTGACTGTTATGTGCTTCCCATTCTTCTTCTCCTGCTTGATGACAATGTTTTTTGCCATCATCTTATTGCTATCTCTATGTTGGATAGGTGGGAGGCAGTTAACTTGTCATTTTAGTTCATAGTTCTGTGCATCAAAAGGAACTACATGTAAGGAGTCATATTTGAAACAAATTTAGATTTTAAATTTTGGAATTTCAGCTTGATGTCATGATTAATTGAAGCATTTGGAAACCCAAGGACGAGGGAGAAGAAGGGGGTGTTAATAGAATAGCCCCAATTCTCTCCCCATTCTCCTTTATTCATTGCAATGTGACTTTGCAGCTACTCCCATCAGGAGGTAAGAGTCTATTTTCCCTGATGACTTGTTCTATCTGGCCAAGGGATTGTGTCAGAAGTGACAGTATGCCAATGTTGAACCTAAGTTGCAAGAATTCTTACAAAATATACATCTTTGTCTCCCCAGCTACCAATGCTGCTAGAACTAATGATGCTGATGATGTCTTGTATTTTAAAAAATAAATGATTTTGCTGAAATGGTGATTTTAGGGTTTAGTATTTAGCTCCACTCTAGAATTCAACCTGGGAGCTGGCTGACCAGCAGGAGGCACCATCCTCAAAATAACCTTTTGTCTTTGATTTTAACCAAAGTGATGTGCTTCAAATCTCTTCTGTTAAACCGGCCTTTTCAGGAAGCACCACAGACCTCATATAAATAATCCCCTCACAAGGTACTCAGTTGTCCAGACACACACAGGCAAGCCTTAATTCAAAAATAAAATACAGCTAGAGCTCAAGCAGGGTCTCCTCTATTTCTGTAACAGAACAAGTAAAAATCAATGTAAGCAAATGTTCTATAAAATTCACTATTTGTAAGAAATCCCATCTATCATAAACTTATTATGTGCTAAACACTTTAAAGGGCTTTACATACAGCATCTCATTTATCACCTTTTCAAATGAGAAGACTAAGGTTTAGAAAAATATTTAGTAACTTGACCAGATCAATAGTTATCCCAGGCCTGCTTTACACTAAAACTCTTGATCTTGATCACTGCAATCTAAAGCAGCAAGGGGCATCTCCTACATAAAAAAAAAAAAAAAAAAAAAAAAAAAAAATAAAAAAAAAAATTGGGATTATAAACAGGAAAACCACTGATTTTCATTCATTTTATAAGTACTTATTAAATTTTTATTTTTGCCTTAAACTATGCTGTTAGAAACTTGGAAAACAGTTATGAACAAGATGGTCTATACCTTCATGAAGCTTACACTCAAATTTTCTTTCCCATCCTTCTTGACAAATAATCCAAGGCCAGTAGATGCATTTCAGTAGAAGGAGAGTGCATGAACTTAAATTCAGACTATTCTCAAAGAACAATGAAGTATCTCATCTGTAAAGAAGCCTATACTTTTTGACCTTTCTTGGAAGGCACAGAATATGTCAAGGATCAGTTGTCATCATACTCTTTACATGAGCTTTATTTGGTGTGAGGTGCAACATAGAAATACATCTGAGTCACAATTTAGCATACTTCTGAAGAAACTTAATTCTTTTTTAGTAAAAATATTAAACTTAGATTGATTAACAAACAGAGCCATCTATGGAATGATAAGTTCACAGTACAATTCCAAAATGAATCCATGTCTGCAATATCTGCCCTGCTGGCTAACTCATTTGGAATATACTATTTGCAAAATCAAAACAACTACCTTTAAAACAGGCCTCAAGGAATCTCTAGTTTATACTTGGTATATTTTGCAAATACTAAAATTTCTTAAACTTGAAAGGATGAACAGAAAAAACAAAGCTGTTTCTCCCCTGCAGAAATATTGGATATTGCCTTCAATTACTGACAATCTATATAATATCTTAAAGAGTAATTTTATGTGCCAAATAGGACTTGAAAAAAGGGAGGAGATACATTTATGTGATCTGCAAAATAAAATGAAAAACTTTAACCATATTGATTCAATAAGTTTTGAAAACAATAACCAAAGGGAGACTTTCTTTGATTTCTCTTTTAGTTCAGGAGGATGGTTCACCATGGTAGAGATAAGAGGGAATTCATAGACCTATATTTCATGTTCTTTCAATTAGAGAAAGCAATCTTGTTATAATATTATATCTAAAATTATGATTAAGGAAAGAGTAAAAAATTGAATTAACTTATGTGGAGGACTAAAGTCTATCATGAAACCAAGTGAGATTGGCTGAGTGACTTTACTGTGAGTAAAAAAACAGAGCAAGCAACGATATAGACTCCATAGACTCTATAGATCGCTCTATACTTTTATAGTTTAATCATGAGTCCCTTCTTCTGAAGAAAGAACTTCTACTTCAGGTCAAGAAAGGATCGGTAAGATTGATTTTCTTTGTACCAGTCCAGTGTATAGCAGACATTTAGCCTCCATGTTATGATTTGAAGAGCTGATCAGATTTTACCATCTAACCCATCCGCTTTCCCCCATGTGCCTAAAATTCTACTATTAGTAATTCAGTTCTTTGGATTTGGTAGGATTTTGATTTTGAATGTACTATGGTCTTTGGTGGTCTTGTTGTGATGTAATGACATTTAGCATTCCTGAATTTGTCTATTTGTCTGAAATTTCTCTTCTTCACAGAACTTTGTATGTATTTATATTAACATTCTTGAAATAATCGATTAAGGAAGAGTGCGGGAAAGGCTACTAAATTTTGAGTGAAAATAAGCTAACTTGCGAGGTTATAATATCTATTCCTCCCCTTTCAAAGATATGAATTTGTTCCATTTTTAATTACATAACCTTCAGGAAAAAATTAAGCATTCTATTATGCTATCCAAACCAATGCTTAACAGCCATCACAGATAGGCAATTTCTCACCTAAGAGATAAGAAGTTTTCACTTGGAAGCCTAAGTCAATATTTCTTTAGTCTAATTTAAACATTGTTTTTGAGCATTCACTATGAACCAGCACTAAGCTAGGCACATAAGAAAGTACAAGTTCAGACATGGTCCCTGCCATCAAGGGGTCTCTGGTCTTCTGAAGGGAGCAGACACATAAACTCAAGTATTTCTGCAGGGCAGACCGTGACAAATGCATCAGGGGAAGTAAAAAGGAAATGGTAGTACAGAAGGCTAGAGATACAAATTACTTTAAAATTAGGGCAATAGAAAGACCTTGTACAGAAGATGAAATTTACAGGAGAATCTACTCTGTGCTAAAGTAAGATGGGAATAATTAAAGCAATACTTGGATTTATGAAAAATCTCAGGCTATTGGGGAGCAGGCCCTGAAAGCACTTCAGCAGGCCAACATGGCACAGTGATAGTGGAAAGAAATTACAGTACCATGGAAGAAATGAACACAGAAGTCTCGTCCTTCTAGAAAGGTTGGAAGGTGTCTGCTTTGAAATAGGAAAGTTTCACCAGATCATGAAGCGGGGTGAAGGATACTCCAGGCAGCTGAGTTAGAGTACCACATAATCAAGGAATTGCTCTAACAGAAGAGTCTGTTTCACAGAGGTAGAGAGTGATGGGGATTTCAAAGAAGGGGTAAAAAACAGCAGTTCATTATTGTCTGCAAAAGAACACTTTATAAAGCAGAAGACAGCTATTAACTCCACTTTCAGTTTTCTTCTTCCTAGATTTTATTTTCTGATTATTTCCTCTCTGCTGTGACTGAGCCCTCCCATGTGTCTGAAATTCATCTTGTTTGAAATTCACACTTTCCATCCTCTATGGTAAGAGTCTGGCCAGTCATGCTCTTCCAAATGCTATATACAATACGTTGATTGATACATTTCAATTCTATTCTCTACTTCACAAAGACAGAGGAACTTCTTTGTTCACAAAGATTATGTGATTTTTAGCTCACACAATTAGGTAATTAGTCTATCTTTCCTATTATTGACACGTTATTACCATTGTTCTAAATAGCCCTTACTGGAGCATGTCCCCATAGTCCACCGCCACAGTTTGCCACAGTTAATAGGCCAAGTTATAAGATACTTAGCCACTATAGAAATATGGCTTGAAACTTGTCTCCTCCCCACATTTCCTTGAGAATAAGTACTCTGTTTCTACTGGGTTTTCTTTTGTTATTTTAAGTGCTTATGATTTGACCTTGCTAAGGAAAGCATCCGCTTGGTAATCTATTTATCAGAAACCTGTGGTTCAAAAAGTTGCAAAGAACTTCATTGGAATTATTATCATTTCCTTCTATAAGGGGGCTGGTTTCCCCCAGGGAGTCACCAAGCTACAGTTTCTGGCCTCTGACTCATCAAATAACTTCTCCTTGGAGGCCAAAAAGACAGGCGGGACCTAGGGTTAGGCAGGAAGTTATTTCCATACCCAGCACCCTGAAAATAATGTAATTACTTGCTATTTACTCTCGTCTTTACCATAAAGTTGTTTCAATGAATATTGTTCTAGGTTATGGCTACTAGTTCTAAGAAGATCATTCTCTTGCCTGTCAGTTTATTTATTCATTTAACAAATCTTTGATCACAAAAGAGAAACAAATAACAAACATAAAAGAAAACATATATAACACCTTTTAGTGAGTGAAACATGCAATAAATCAATACATATATAAATATATAATATAATAGTATATAATAAAGCACGTTAGGTAGTAGTAAGTGCTACAATGAAAAAAAAATCAAGTGAGATAAATAAAGCAGTGGTAAGTTCTATTTTAAATAGAGTAGCCATGGAAGGCCTTTCTAATGAAATGATATGTGGATAGAAATCCAAATAAAATGGACCAGATAGATATCCAGGAAAAGAGTACTACAGGCAGAGAGAACTGCAAGTACAAAGGCCCTGAGGTGGATAATGGATCTGCATTCCAGGAACCAATTCTGCATCAACGGAATTGGTATGTGATGAGCAAGGGAAGAAGTGGAAGAATTCAGAGATTAGCCAGGAGCCAGATTCTGAAGGGCCTGTAGGCTATGTTAAATTCAATAAGAAAGCTGTGCCCACTTCCCCCTGCCCTAGTATGAGGGAAATAGAGGAATCAGAAATAACTGCAAAGGTTTTGGCTTGAGTCTAGGAATAAATAGGGGTACCATTTACTGTCATAAGGGAAATCAAGGGAAAAGCAGGTAGGGGCTGAAATGGGGAAGAGAATCAAGAATTAGTAAGTGCCTATATCACATTGTAGGGTGACTACAGGCTCTTTATACACTGAGTCTTTGAAAGTTTTCCTCTTACATGTGCATGTACAATCAACCTCCAGTCACTTTGGCCAAGAGGGGCAAGTAATGAGAAGAGCAATTGAAAACACATTTACATTTTATGCAGAGATGATTTCCAACACCATTTTGAAATAGACAAAATTTATTAAGTCTCCCAGCTTCCAAGTTCTCCTTTTCCCTATCACATTCAAATTTCCTTTTCCATATTGCCCTTAGATTTCCTCTAAAAACATACAGTACCTTCAATCTCTCTCTCTCTCTCTCTCTCTCTCTCTCTCTCTCTCTCTCTCTCTCTCTCTCTCTTTTCCCTCCAATGCTCATCACCACCCATGTGATGGTGACTAGAGAAAAGATAAGGTATGAGTCTAGAATGAATTGAACCCAATATACAATTTAATTCTTTTCCTAAGGGAATGTCAAGCCTTGAAAGAAGCACTGATATGTTTAGACACCTAGAGATTTCACCTATATATGGGATATAATATAAAGATAAGAATGACCCAACACAATGTATGCTAGAGATAACTAAAATTAATAATTAATTAAATATCCTCTACTTGCCCAAGAAAAAAGGCAGGTAGAACAGCCCCATTGGAAAAAGGTTTTAAAATAAAGCAGTCAACATGGGAAAAAATAGTTATCTCTCAGCTACTGCCATGATGAACGTAACATGTAAATAACAAAAGATTGTCTGAGGTGGTGGGATGAAGGTCAACTGCTTAAACTGATGATCAGAACAAGTGCCCCTAAGGCAAGTACCTGGAGCAGAACAGTAAAGCCACGGGCTATCAGAGATCCAGGAACATGACTCCAAGGGGTAGTAGACATGAAAAAGAGTACGGAAATATCAGAAAGAATTTCAAAGAGGAGCAACCACCAACATCACAACTGTGATTAGTTTTTCGGAGCTGCATGTTCACTGTGTGGGCGCAGAAGCTTAAATGCTCCAAGACCAAGGGAAGTTGAGTACCCATTACTTAGTCATCTTTACGCCAAGCTACATTCTTTTAAAAGTCTAAGTCCTTTGAATCCTTACTGCATGACTAATCATCTTTATCAAATTCTTTATAAATATAACAAAAAATGAAAGATATACAAGTAGGATACTACCAATTTTTATCTCTACATATTAATGGATACTCTTTCAAAATTAATATCCTATTACCTTTTGGAGAAAAATGAATATGCCTTTCCCCCCATTTTCATCATTTCCTTGTACCCCTAGATGCTAGTAAATGGACATTTTTCTCTTTTTCTAGGAAGAATATATATGTGCACAGATTAAAATGTGTTCTAACAGAAAATCTATCCCACTAATAGCATCTTTCTTAGTATTGGAAGAATAAATGAATTATAAACAAAGAACTCCCTAAACAATGAAGTATTTACACCTTCTAAGAGAGCAAGCAGAAAATAACTTTAAAGATGCTGAGATTAACTTGTCACTCTTAACTCAAAAAAGGCCTATTTGGTTAGGTTACCAAACCTGAGTAGAAAATACATTTGTACAACTTTATTACAGCAGCCAGTATGGCTTCTAGGGCCAGGCCAAAGTACAAAGTCAACATTGAATAAAAATCAAGACCATGACAAATATCTACCAACAATGATCTATTCCTACATTACCCTCAAAGCCAGTGTGACTTCACCAAAGGGTAATCTCATGACAAGGAGTAACTGCATTATATATTTGTATAGTTTCAGGACCAGACATGTCCTAAAACCCATAAACCCCTAGAAGCTCTGCCTAGAGAATAGCATCATGGGACTGTGCTTCCTATATATGTACACTATATATATATATAGTGTTCCTATATCTGTATACTGCATGCACAAACACTATATATATATATAATATATATAT
>NW_006494612.1:12271440-12292979 GCF_000325575.1 Pteropus alecto | reverse complement strand
ATATAATATAAACACACACATTAACCCTTATACAAGACAATCCATGAGATAAATTCTTCTCAGAGTATAGATAGATTATATATACATTTTTTTTATCATTTTATCTCCTCTTAGGAGTATGTGGCTTTTGTTTCTGGATTTTTCTTTTTTTGATCAAGGACAAAATAAGGCCTATGAACCTGATCATGTTGTCATTTTGGTCTTGGATATTAGAAAACTTAGAAAATTCTCAGTTATGCCTAGCGTTCTCAATCTATGTTGTTTCGTCAAATTTTTCTCCCCCTATCTCAAATTTTCTCATCTTCATTATTTAGGTCTTAATATATTAACTTAATTTTAATGATTGTTTTGCTTACATTTCTACTATTTTTAAAAACGTCATGTCCTTTTTGTTTGTAAAGTGCAATACAGAGAGATAACATGAGATATTTAATAAATGTGTGATGTCTATATGTATTTATAAGAAAAAGAGGATAAGAGGTAGCTATTACTTATTTACATTTTATATGGAAAGTATGCTGCTCTTTCTCAAGCATAATCTCAGAGTGGGTTTTGATATGGAACAAAGGACCTGTGGTACAGGACACAAGAGAGACAGCACCCAGACGGAGTAGTGGGTGCTAAAAGCACTCTTCTTTGTCACATTAATCACCAGTTGACTTAGTCCGAAAAGAAATTCTGGTTCTGAATAGGCTCCAGATGGGTGGAGAAAAAAGAGCTAAAGGAGAGTAGGCCCTTAGTAGTCAAGTGATTGCCAAATAATAGCCAAAAATTCGGTTACCCCTAATTGTTCCGGAGCAGCTCTGGAGCCAATTCCAAACCAGGTAGTCACTGAAGAACAGAAAACTTATCAGCTCTAGGACTTCTCAGCCTCTTGAAGCCACTAAACTATAAAGGATCATGGATCAGCTTATCTGGCTACAAGAAAAGCTGTCGCACTTTGAGTTTTACCCCACAAGGTGGGAGAAGTGGGTCAACAAGTGCTCATACAATGGTATTTTCCATTCTTTAGTATCTTACAAGAATTCCCTGCCAATAGATAAAATATATTTCACATTTATTACTATATAAGATCAACTCAGTTATAACTACTTAACTCAGATTACATTCAAAATACCTGGATAAACCACTACGATTCATGATTTATCTCAGTTTCCTGGTTCCTGTCATAGTGGGCCAAGCCCTGGTGACATTCTGGAACCTTTAAGACCAGCACAGAGCAGGAGCTGAGAGGAATCTAACAGTAAAGTGAGGCCTACGGGAAGAGGCAGCAATCAAACTGGAACAGCTAACTTAAGTACAATCTAGGCATGCTGCAACATTTCCAAAATCTCATTCTAAGGGGCAAGGAAAGGCATGTAGAACTATGTCCAGTCAAGGAAGAGTTGTCCAGCTGAGCAGAATCACCCGCACGGGAAGAGGGAGAGACAGCTCTGCAGAGAGCCCAGCTGGAGCTACAGGGAGCACCACAGTGGGAAGAAGAATACATAAAGGAAGATGGATCAATTCAGGAGCTCAGTCTTCAAAAAGAGAATGACCTTCCCTACATGATCATATATTGAATTTCAGGCTATGTTAATGTTGGAAAGGATAATTTTATCACAATTTTTATAAATTACTTTCAGGAACCTTTATTTTCTCTTTAGAAACTTTTCCAACTAAATATTTTATATAAGCCCCCTTTCCTTCAAAAAAATTCAACATTTTTATAATGCATCAGCCTCATGTATTTTATAATGCATGCTGTTTGAGTTAATGAAAATCCTGAGATAAAACTTATTACTTAAATTACTTTAAGGTACATTATACTGCTTGTAGAAAACTGCCATTTTCCCCTCAGGATAAGACACTTCCCTCTGGTTTTGCATGATAAATACTTGCAATTCTCAAATTTTGGCATTATAAATCACTGTATCCCTTTCAAACACAACCAGTCAATTGTCTTCCTCAACTACAATGTATTGAATTGCTGTTTTGTAGGCTATTATAAGTCAAAATACAAATTAAATCAAAATTAACTGTATGTAAAATCTGTATACTATATACAAAGGAGTTTATAAACTTAACCACCTAAAAGTCTTAAACAATAAGAAAATACACAAAAAAGGGAAGATTTAACATGAAAACCATTACAGTGAATATCTTTTTATGTCAACTAATGACTACAGATAAACTGATATTGTAACTAAATTATGACATACCACATTTAGAAGTAACAAGTTTTATTCTTTTTCTAAAAATTGCACACCTTTAGCTTTTTCTTGTGGCATAGTATCAGTCTGAAGAAAGACCAGAACCATCTGGTCTACCTCAGTGTATCTATGGGAAGAAAAAAAGTTGCACCTCTTTTTCTCATGAAATAATGAGAGAGAAAGTTAAAAGTGAACTGGCCATGCTCATACAGCTGGTCATCTTCATGGGCATGCGGGCTGTGCAGTCACACAGGCCACCACACTTAAAAGGGCCCTGCGCTTGGTTTTATGCTCTTCTATAACCACCTTGAAATTCTTATTTTTTTTAACCCGGATGGTCCTGAAATTTTATTTTGCACTGGGCCCTACAAATTATGTAGCCAGTCCTGCATACAGAGATACCTATTATAAATAAGGAATATCATCATCTCAATCAGGATTTCACATAGTATACAAACAGGAAATATTCATTGAATGATTTTAAATCAGATTTACTCCCTAATTTCCAAGATACATTTTAATCCCAACAGTTAACTTTCTTTAAATCAATTCATGGAGTGGGAGGAATCAAAGGAGGGAATCTTTCCCACTGATAATTCTTACCCACATTATTCTCTTTGCTTTTTTAACAATCAGCATGTAATACTTATTCATCTTTACTATGTATGAATAGGGTTGTACTGGTGTCCAAATTGACAAGAGTACCTCCAGAACCCTGAGGCATCCAGGCAGGCCACCAGGACTCCTTTTCTACCAAGACTCTTTAAGGAAACACAAAAAGTAACTTTGTAATTTGGCAGTTACTTCTTTGAGGCCCTTGAGCTTTCAAAATCTTGACTCCAGGAAAGCAGTGAATCATTCTGTTTGAGAAAGAGCTAGGAAAGTGATTTGATTTCAGCAAAGAACACTACATAGGAGATGTCATTCATGTGCACTGCTGCAAGCATGTTTGGAGATTCCTGCCCAATTCATGTCTTCTTATCTGTTACATCACAGTATTTACTTCAGGGATGGGCCTAGATGGTCATGTTTTTACCATATGGCCATGCTCCTCTGGCCATAGATGATTGGGCAACACATGGGCACTAGTCTCAAGGGCAGCTTCCTCCACGAGGTTCTGAACTAAAACCTACCCAGATAGCTAGAGTCAGATAGAGGAGAGTTTCCAAGGAAAGCTCGTGTAGAGGTGGGGCTAGAGGGGCCATTTCTGCCCATGCATGCACCAATGTTTGAGTCATAGAGAGCCAAATTGCACAGTTAAATAAGAGAGTAGAGAAAATGTGCCAAGAAAACAAAAATCAATAACCCAGAGAGTGTAGCTGTCTCTATTCTTAACAGCTTTTCAGTTTCTAACTTCATCCTCAGAAGCCCCAGCTTCTTTCCATGTTTCTTATACTAAATAAAAATTCTTTCACTAAGCTAGCTTAAGTGGGTTTTGTTTCTTGCAACCAAATGTCCAGTACAGCATTCCTGAAGAATGTATTCTAATTTATTTGATAGTACTTACTGTGAAATTGAAACACCAAACAGCTGGAGCCACCTAAGATAAGACTATCTAGGGCTGGCCATGAGAGCTGTCATTAGGTTGTAAAAAATGTATTCTCTCAACCTCAAGAGAAACAGAGTTAATTATAACAGTTCTATATAAATCCTATTCCAGCTGTTCCAAATGTACCCACCCAGGGTCTATAGACTGCTGTTCCTCTCCTATAACCCAGTAGAGGGTTATAGGCCCAGCCTTCCCTAAGACTTCTAGAGTCTAAGTATTTGGGTAGCAGCAGCCAGAGCACCAGCATTAAAACCATGGCAATGATACTAATTACTCAGAAGTGCTTGGGAACCCAAGAAAAAGAAAAGAATCTCAAGACCATGAACAAAACCAAGTAGAGACCTATATTCAAAGAATGTTCCAATGGTCATCCACGTCCTTGCTTGTCCTCATGACAGGAATGATCTTAGAAAGCAAGTAGTTATCTATGCCCGTGCTCTTGATGGTTTGTGTTAAATTCTTTCAAGATCTTTGCTGTAATATTTATTATTTTTTCATATTGCTTCATTTATCTTCCCTATAAACTTTCAAAAACAAGATAATGCCAAGATTATCTTGGATCTCACACAACATTTGGCACAATACTGGACATATACAAAGTATTTTAAAAAATACTTACTCAACTGAATTAATTGAATGACTAGTTTCTCAGATGAGATTAATAAATTTCTATTTATCAAATTGTGGAATCTAGCCCAGTATCTTGTCGAATAGAAGAAAAGGAGCATTAAGCAGAAGGGAACAATACTTCACCTACCTTAACCTCTAAACCTTAATTGATTTTCAAGTCTTTGTTGAATTTTCCCCCAATATTATTTAAGACTTTTCACAACATGGATTTCTGCCAGACCAAGCTTGAAACACATTATTTCAGTCCAATTCAAGTCACACACACACACACACACACACACACACACACTCATCATATTGTTTTTGCCTAAACAGATTTTTGATGAGATTTCTCTTAGCACAGTACATAGCATCTTGCATAGTTGTCTGCATACACTAAGCACATAATAAATGTTTTGCTATTTTAAGTAGCTGGCTGTCCCTAGAGTCCTCAGAATAGCCCAAAGCTAAGAATAAAATAAAATTACAATGACTGTTTTTAAAGAAATTGCCAGAAATAAGATGCCAATAGCCATTGCTTCTTTTCCTCAACTACTATGTCAGAATATGCTCTGAAATCAGAATTCTTTCATGTTTACGGTTTCCTGTCGTGTGTACCTGACTGATCCCTGAGCTCTGACCATGTGAACCTCAGCCTAGTTGGTCACACCATGCCATGGTGAGTTCTCTCCTTCCCTGCCTTGCCTCTCTTGTTGATTTGCTGGACCCTTTACCTTCTAACCTAGAGTAAATACAAATGCACTAGGTTCTCCTTACCCATGTGACAAGAACCTGGGGCTCTGGTTTTCCAAGTTATACTTTGTTATCACTCACTTAAATGTCTGACACTTGGCTGTCCCATGCCCAGCCCCATCTAGACCATAAAAATTCTGGTGCTATATTCTTTCTTTATTTTTTTCTTTCTTTCTTTCCTTACTTTTTATGTCCCTTTTTAACAGACACTAAATGAGAATTTACTATGACTCTGAAGAAGCAAAAACTGAGTAAGACTGAGTTTCTGATTTGAAAGAGCCCATAATCCAATAAAAGAGACTGTCAGTTGAATAAGCAATTAGAACAGAATATGAAAATGTTTTTCCTGATACATACAGAGTAAAGTGTTTGATTCTTTTGGCAGGAGTCAGGGAAAACTATATAGAGAGGATGATGCCTAAGTTAAATTTTAAGGACTACTGATTATATTGCCTAAATGCTATGTTATTGGCTGATGTTTTCATACATTTCTTCTAAGACTTATAAAGTTAGATTTACATTCTAGAAATTTCATTCATGTGGTTGTGGGTGTGGGTGTGGGTAGCCTGAGGAGTGAGGGTAGAAAAATATATCTGCGTAGATTTTAGAAATTTTTACTTATATTTAAGTTTTTATCTATTTTTCATAGCTCATTATATTTACCATTTTTTCTTTCATTTAGTAAAAGTCTTTAACGAAATCTTAAAGGTCACAATGAAAGTAATAACAAAAAGATAATCCTAGCTTTTTCTGGATTAGAGATATTTTTCTATTATTTATTGCTAAATAAAAAAATTAGAGTAAAAAGTACAAACTATTACCAACGTTTACATTTATTTTTATTCCTAATAAAGTTTTTTAAAATATCAGTTACTTCTTTATTAAATATAAATAATAAAAATTGCACATATAAATAACTAACCATGATTGGCCTTACATTTGGATAAAATTTTCCCACTGACTTGATCTTCTTTGTGAATATATCTCTATAAGTACCTGATACTGAAGCTTAAAATTCTGCCATTAGAGATGAGGCTTTAGATTTAATACAAAGTCTCCTTCCAAAAAGATACTTAAAATGTGGTGGTGGAATACTGACTAGATAGATAATCATTATCAAACAATGGCATCTTAAAGAGAATTAATTTATCAGCTGTGTTTCACCTGATAACTAAATTCAAAATGGGATTCTCAGCAGAGTTGAGAAAACACTAAGAAAGATGAGAACTGGTCTGGGTAAGGTTTTTAATAGTGGGCACTAGAAACCCAGGAGTAAACATGAAAGAATTGTGTTTCTTAGGGAAAAAGGGGCCAGTATAAGGTAAAAGAAAAAAATCAGAAAAGAGAAGAAAAGCAAAACACATATAATCACGATTTTCTATAACTGACCCCAAATTTTCCTTCCCAGGACATGCCTTAAATTATTATCCTCATTAAAACAATTAAGGAGTTTGGGTGGTTCTGGAATCAACATAGGAAAACTACTCTGCAGTCCGTTTTTAGGTAATTACAGCTAAAAATTTTGTTGTCAACTACCTAAGTGCTCTGTAAACAACTCCTGAGGGTTCTTAAAAGTAAACAAAATGAGGCAGATTGCAGAAAGGAGCTGAAACATAGAAAAGAAAGTGAGGGATGGTTCCCTTTTGTTTTATCGCAGCCTTGCTCCCAAGGATGAGTGCAGTCATACAGTGGCTTGGCAGTGGCAGCAGCACAAAACATTCAGTGGAGGAACCCCATATTTCTGGTCAGAGAAATAAAAAAAAAGTAGATCCTACAGGCTAGAGAGTATAAGGAAATCCCAAAGCAATGAGAACTAGAAAAGGTGATTCCATAAATTTGTGAATTTATACAAGTCTTGGGCTTACCGCTCATGTATGCATGTGTGGGACAGACCCAAACCAGCACAGTAAAAACTTTGAGAAGTAAACAGAGATTTGAACCACTGCTCATTTCTCAGACAAACCCTCTGAACTGCTCATATGTGGAACAGACTCAAACTAGAATAAAAAATGCTTTGAGAACTGAATTGATATATTAACTAGGGCCAAAAAAAAAAGACAACACAGAACATTTGGTCTTAATCTACTCAAGTTCTCCAACATTCTCCAGAGGGTTATCACCAGACCTGGTGTCTACACAACATAACATTCTCACTGTTCAGAATAAAATCTAAAATTATTCAACATGACAAGAACCAGGAAAATTTGACCAGTTCTTAAAGGAAGATATAACAATCAGATGCCATTCTCAAGATGACCTAAGTGTTAGCATTATCAGGCAAAGATATTAAAACAGCTATTTTAGCAATGATTTATAAATTTAAAAATAACGTAGTTAAAATAAATAAAAAGATATGACTTCTTAGAGGAATATAGGCTATAAAAAACCCAAATAGAAAAATTTTAACTGAAAAAAATCAACATCTAAAATAAAAAATTTGCTGGATGAGTCCATTCGAAGATTGGAGATAAAAGTGGAAAATTCTGCAAATTTGAAGATAAATCAACAGAAATTATCCAATGAAGAAAAGAGAGAAAAAATATTTTTAAAAATTAACAGATCTATAAAACAGTTAGAAAACAATTTTTAAAATGAAAATAGTAAGCCCTTAACTATCAATAATTACTTTAAAAGTAAGTGGGCTAAATTCTCCAATCAAAAGACATAAAATAGCTGAACAGATGAAAACCAAAGCCAAGATTCAATGATATGCTGCCTTCAGAGACCCACTTTAGTTTTAAGGACATACATAGGCTGAGAATGAAGCAGTAGAAAAAGATATTTCAAGCAAATGAGTAAAAAAATAAAAGCAAGGGTAGCTATACTTATATCAGACAAAACAAACTTTAAACTAAAAATAGTAAAAATATAAAGAAGGTCATTATATAATTATAAAGGGGTCAATTCATCAAGAAGCTATAACGATTGTAAATTTGTATGCACTCAGCATTGGAGCACGTAAATATATAAAGCAAATACTAACAGAACAAAAAGAAATAAATAAATTGAATACAGTAATAGTTGAGTACTTTAATACCACAACGTCAAATGTGGATAAATCATCCAGACAGAACATCAATAAGTTAACAGCTGATTTGAACACTATAGACCAAAGAGACCTAACCAATATATATGACACATTCCACCTAACACCAGCAGGAAACACATTCTTCTCAAGTACACACAGAATATTTTCTAGGATAATCACATGTTAGGCCACAAAACAAGTCTCGACAAATTCAAGGAGAAATTACATTAAGTATCTTTTCCAAAGATAATGATATAAAATTAGAAATCAATAACAGAAGAAAATCTGGAAAATTCACAATTATGTGGAAATTAAACAAAATACTCCTGAACATCCAATCAATCAAGAAGAAATCAAAAGGGAAAATAAAAGAAATAAAAAGAAAAAGAAATAGGAGAAAAGCTGCTTGACATTGGTCTTAGCAATAATTTTTGGATATGACATGAAAAGCACAATCAACAAAAGCAAAAATAAGTGAGACACTATCAAACTGAAAACTTCTACACAGAAAAAGAAATAATCAACAAAGTGGAAAAGCAACCTACAGAATGTGGAGAAAATGTGCGCAAATTATATATCTGAAAATGGGTTAATAATCAAAATACATAACAAACCCATATAACTCAATAGCAAAAAAAAAAAAAAAAGACAAATAATCTAATTTAAAAATGAGAATAAGACCTAAATAGACTTGTTTTCAAAACAGATAGTCTAACGGCCAACAGGTACATGAAAAAGTACACAACTGATCATCAGAGAAATACAAATAAAAAACACAGCTATCACTTCACTTTTAGAATGATTGTTACCAAAAAGACAGGAGATAAAAAGTACTGGCAAGGATGTGAAGAAAATGAAACCCTGTCAGTGGGATTGTAAATTGGTGTAGCCACTATGAAAAAGAGGTTAGAGGTTCTTCGAACAATTAAAAATAGAACTACCATATGATCCAATAATCCCATTTGTGGGTACATAGCTGAAGGAAAAGAAATCACCATCTCAAAGAGATCTGCACCCCCCCATGTTCATTACAGCATTATTTATAATAGTCAAGACATAAAAACAACCTAGGTGTCTGTCAACAGATGAATGGATAAGAAAATATGATATGTAGTAAATAGATAAGTAGGTAGAATAAGTAGATAGATGATGATAGATAGATAGATAGATAGATAGATAGATAGATAGATAGATAGATAGATAGATGATAGATAGATAGATAGATGATAGATAATGAAATATTACTAAGACTTAAAAAAGAAAAATTTGCCCTTTGTAACAACATCAATGGACTTTGAGAGTTATGCTAAGTGAAATAAGTCAGATAAAGACAATATGCTATAATCTCACTTATATTTGGAATCTAAAAAAAAACCAAATTCAAAGAAATAGGAAGTAGGTTAGTGGTTACCGGGGTGGGGAGGAAGGAGTTTGGGGAAATGGGTAAAGGTGGTCAAATGAGTAAAAGTGGATTAAACGTCTACATATAAAATGAATAAGATCTAGGGAAAAAATTAACAGAGAATCAGAGACCTGTAGGAAGAACTTACCAAAAGTTCTAACACATATGCGATTGGAGTCTCAAAAAGAGAAGAGAAAAAAATTAGAGTCAAATATTTGAAGAAGTAATAGCCAAAACTTTGGTAAATTCTGATAAAAGACATATATTAACAAATCAAGAAGTTCAGCATGTTCCTGTTGGAAGACAATTCTCTATGGCAGTTCTACACATTTTGTATCAGCTTTTGTTTCAGACTCTGTCTCTTCAAACATGTTCCTATGGCAAATTATCATGGATGAGAGAGATAGTGTCTGCCTTTTAGGCAGAGGGCAGATTTGTAATAAAGATGTCTCTTTTCAGGCAAAAGTTGGGCAGGTTTGTTTCCAGTGCTCTTTAAAAGACTGGAGTTTCTTCAACCGTGATTCAAATCCACTGGATGTATAGCATTCTCCTAGGCTGCTCCATATTGCACCATGGAACTTGGGAGGCAACAGGCAATCAACATGAATTTGAAGTTCATGCAGTGTGCAGTTGCATGAGTAATAAAACCTTTTGTCTCTTAACCAGAAGTATCATGTCTTCTGCCAGCATCCATGAAACTATATCAGGCTAATCTGATAGCTCGCAGGCATGGTAAAATCTCAGACTCTTCATGTCACTCCCTCAAACAAGATCCCGTCAAGAAAAATAAAGCCTGGAATTATCATAACCTAACTTATGAAGACCAAACATAAAGAAAAATCTTGAAAATTGCTAGAGAAAAAACTACAACATACACTAGAACAATGATTCGAATAACCATGGATTTCGCATCAGAAATAATGAAGGCCAGAAGGAACAACATCTTCAAATCACTGAAAAACTGTCAATCTACAATTTTATATCCAGAAAAAAAAAGTCTTTCAAAAATGAAGGCAAAATACATTCTCAGTGAAAAAAATAAAATAAAATTTGTCAGTGACAGAAATGTTCTATAAAAAGTGATAAAGTAGATTCTTCAAATTGAAGGAAAATGATACCACAGAAAATGTTAACCTTTAGAAATAAAGGAAGAACAACAAAAATGACAAATGTCTGGATAAATAAAAACGATTACTTTTTTCTTGTTAAGGTCTGCTGCTGAAAAAAATTATAACACTGTGCTAAGGTTTTCAATGTATGTAGATATTATACATGTGATATGTTTAACATAAAGGACTATAAGAGTTAAAGAGCGCTATATGGTGTCAAGTTTTCTACACTTGACATGAAGTGATACAGTATTAACTATAGTAGACTATGAAAGTTTAAATATGTATATCGTAATCCTTAAAACCACCACTGAAAAACAAAACAAAAATTCATAGCCAAAAATTAAATTGACAAATGTAAATCAAATACTAAAATAATATTCAAGTAATTCAAAAGCTAGCAGGAAAGTAAATGTGAGGGATGATAATAGCTGAGGAACAGAAAACAAAGATAAAGAACAAATAATAAAATGGTAGACTTAAACCTAACCATTTCAGTAATTGTATTAAAAGTTAATAGTCTACTTCCAAAAAATGGAAGAAGAGGGAACACTTCTCAACTTATTCTATGAGGCCAGTATTATACTGACACCAAAGCCAGACAAAGACACCAACATGACAAAAAGCAAAGAAAACTACACAGTGATATTCATTATGAATCTAGATGAAAAAAACTCTCAATAAAATACTAGCAAATTGAATCCAGAAACATAAAAAAAGGATTACATGTCATGATCAATGGTCGCTTCAATATCCAAAAAGCAATCAACGTAATATACCATTGTATAAGGAAGTACATAGATTCCTCCCTATGGGTGAGAGCTTAGAAGACAAAATAAATAACCTACCCTCTTTTTGCACATCTGAGAATAGTATGTGTAAAGCCTGGAGCTCTAGTATTTAAGAACTTCTCATGAAAAAAAGGATATGAAAGTTACACAAAATGAGAAACTACTTGCATCAAAAGTACCCTTCCTTTAGTGGCTCTGGTTTCCATGAACTGGGTCAGAATACATTCTCTCTGGATAATCAGCTCCAATACGGACAGGAGAAATATAGCATTTGGGGCAGAGGGCTAATCTTCCTAAAGAAAAAATATAATCTTTGCCCTGCACTTTCTATAGTCCTCCTCCAAAGTAATCAATATCACAATCTTTATTTCCAAAGAGGGGGAATGATCATTTGACGACATAAATTGGAAAGCAAAATTTAGTTATTTTTTCATTGTTTGACGATGTGGACATGGAAAGTTTTATGTTAAAAAAAAAAAAAAAACATAAAGAATGGTGGAACAAAGGACATCATCTCTGGTAATTATCTGGCCCACAACAAGATGCTGCCCCTCCAAACACACAGCGTTTCTTGTGTAGAGTGTGGTAAACAAGTGCATGATCCAGCCAGCTTCCTTCCACTACACTTCCCTGAAGTCAGAATGGATTTCTTGAACTCCATTCAGCTAGAGTTCCACACAAGATTAAGTTCCACCAAAACTTGTATAACAATTAAAAGGGGGAATTGAGAATGAGGCTGTACCTCCATGACTTCTCTTGTTTCTGCTGGAAAAGCATTGTCATGGTTTTTCTGTGTTATTTTCCAAATTGTACTCTATTATAGACCATGACTGTTTCCTGATTATAGCAACATTACTGATCATAGGAGAGGAAGTAGCTGTCTTAATAACTTACCTCTGTGTCATGAGTTCAAAGTCATCCCTGAAATCTTAACTTTGTGTTTCCATTTTCTACTTATTCTATAGTCAATTTAGTAATTGTTATTACTATAATTTAGCCTTCCCCTTAAAGGATCTGGAATAGTTTCTGACTGATATACATCCATTAGTCTGGCCCTTCTGTAATAAGCTGCCAGTCACAAATTACCTTTCAGGTTCCATTCCATAGGCATTCATTCTCCTGGGGTCTGATCGATGCCAGGCTGCATCTGAAATCGGTATATTCAGCCTCAATCATCTCATCAACAGCCCTAGGATCTCAGCATTCCTATCTTAATGGTAGCAAGTTAAGTGACTTCCCTATTTATAACTGGTGCTACTCAGAGCCTCCTAACATTCTTGTCTCTGTCTAGCTAGTTTTGAGGCTCCAAACAAGAGTCATCCTTGCTCTTCATTGTCTTACATTTCTACATCATTTGTCTGAATCATCTTATCACGTACATCCTAGTAAAATGTTTCCTTTCTAGAAACTGGACAATATGGAAATTACCACATTATTTAGTAAATTCATCATATTCCTGTTTCTGTTCATTTAGACAAAAGCACTAACATCTCATATCTCTCCAGAAAAAAAAAAAAATACAAGTTTTTACATAGCTTATTCCCTTCGTGGACTTCAAACAAGAATTCTGTGCATGTCACACACAGCTTACCAAGTTTCTATCTCCAATTCCCTTTTCTTCTGAAAAATTGAAGTCCTCTGTTTGCTTTAAATAGTAATTTTATCAGCACACACAGCCATGCAATTTCTTTAATTTAGGCTAGTGGATGCAGTGCACAAGGCTCCCAAGAGGAAAGAAAATACATTTTGCTTCCCAAAAACTCACTTCCAACCACAGGCAATCACAGCTAAAGTATTTTAAACCTGCATGCACTTGAAACTACATCCATCAGAGGATATCAGGCCAGCAATCAGGTCTATAATTTTCCTAGATCTACCTATTCACTCTTAGTATTTGGACTCCTTCCCAACCTACTAAACTCTTTTATTTTATTTTTTCCAAACAGCTTTACCCTCCATACACACTCATGACATGTTTTCACCTCTTTGTTGTGTCATGTCACTATAAATAGAACCTACTACATAACTCTATCTCGTGACTTCTATTTCCTGGCCACGCAATAACTACCTTCTCAGGGTTCTTTGCCACACTATTTTCCTATTCGTTCATCTTTAAATGCCATGCCCTGCTTCTCTGTGAGTGCTAGAAGTTCTAGGACAAGCGTCTTGGAGTTGAGCAGATCTAGTATCAAATCCTGAAATGAGCTGAGTAGCACTGGGCAACTTATTTAGCTGTTTGAGGCTTCATTACTTCATCTATAAAATGGGATTCAGGATACTTACCTCCGTATGTTGTCAGAGAAAACAAATGAGATGATTTATGTTAAACACCTGGCATAGCGCCTGGCGAAATTAAAGGGAAAAGGATGAGTCTTGAAATGTAATTCTCCAGATGTGGTTTTATAACTTAGTCTATTGCTCATGACTAATAGAGGATTTGTTTAAAACTCCTAGAGGCAATTTCCCAGATGCTATATGGTTCATTTCTGGAAACAGTCTACAACTAATCAAAATTTTTTTAATTTCAGGTAATGTGTTTTAGATTTACTGAAATTTAATGTCATAATTATACAGGTAGTAGAGTGCCATTGAAACTTGCTCAGCTGTGTGTCTCAATCCTGCCTTTCCTCAGTCATTTCCTCTGCTCTCTTACATAGCATTCCTCTAGCTTATTCCACCCCAGGTTAATTCGGGACACAAATTATGTCTTCTATACTTGTTTTTGCATTGTAAAAGTACATATAAGAGCATTTCTGCCCAATTCCAACCTCAAACTGCCCAATGCTCTTAATATATTATTTCCTACAGTGTTGTTCTTTAAACAAGTCTTGTATTTGTGCTGAACTCTCAAATGCAAGTTGACCCTCCCAAAATCATAAAATAAATATATAACCAGAAATTGTCAATTTAATGAATTTTGGAATTGAAGATGTTTCCCTATAATTTGGCTCTGTGACTCAGTTGGGGGTCTAGGACAAGAAGCTGGCAGTGCCTCCAATTCACACAGGAATCTGGAAGTTGCTTGTTCACTTGTACCAGTCCCTAGAGTTTGAAGCTAGGCTTATCATCTTTAATACATGGTGAAGCAAATTTATATGTAGAATTAATACAGGGTAGAATTCAACTCATTTTGTCTCTAAACAAAAGAGGCCACACTTGCTATTTGGTCAGCTGTAGATCAAATATTATCAAAGTGCAGAGGTCACATACCAAATTTAATTTGCTTCCACAAGAAGATCCACATGTGAAGAACTGTATTTAACTACTAAAAATACTGTAACAAGCAAATTTAAGCGACTTGCTATATTTAACTACACTTAGGAAGAATGTTTCGATGGTAAATATTTTTTTAACGTGTACTAAAGAACAAATTGTATTTTTGTAAAAAACTTATACTGGAGCAAATATTAAAAGGCGAATTGAACATTGACCTTCACATTTTTAAGTCAAATTTTCTAATGATGTGGAAAATTCAGAAAAAAAAATTTATATTGCCTGTAATCAAACCATTTAAAATTTTTTCATGAACATTTTGATGTATTTCCTTCCACTACTTTTTCTCTGCTCACTTTTAAAAATATTTGCAATGATATACCATTTAATTTTATATCTTGTTTAATTTTACATCTGTTTTTCTGCCAATTTTTCGTTATAACCTTGAACACTCTCCATATCATTAAAAACTCTTTCTAAACATTTTAATTGTTCCATCACATATACATGAACATAATTTATTTAACCATTATCAGTTAGTATACTTTCAAAATTTAATTTTTTATAAATATTTCATACATTCAAATATATCAAAATTCCTTCATAATTCCCTCAGTATAGAGTTAGAAGAGTATAACATTTACTATTTTTGATATTATAGCATGATGGTAAAAAGCATGGATTTTAAAGTTTGCCACACCATGGATGGAATCTTGAATCCACCAAAATTATAAGATATATCATTTTGGGCACATTACTTAAACTCTCTGATGTTCTATTTCTTCATCTGTAAAGCAGGAATATCGCAGGAGAAGCAGCCCTGGGAGGACTACATGACATAAAATATGTGCATAAGGCATGGTGGCTAAAAGCCTGAGTCTACCTGATTTGAATCCTGGTTCTACCAAGGACTAGGTGTGTGAACTAAGTTTAATCTCTCCACACTTTTGTTTCTTTGTCTCTATAATGGAAAATATAACAGTGCCTACTTTGCAAGGTTATTGCAAGACAAAAATGGGTTAATACATAAAAAATAATACAGGGCCTGGAAGACGGAGAGCACTCAATAAATATTACTGTTTTCTAGTCCTGGCAAACGTTAAGCACTCCACTACCATAATAATTATTTATTAATATAAATTTCTTCCTAGAAAGATTATACATATTTCCTTACAGCCACATTAAAATGCATACATGCTTCATTCATTCCATATAACAACGAAACAAAAAAACTTTTTAGCAACTTGGGGGATTATGTAACTTAACTTTCCAGTTATGCTTAAGGTAATAGAATCTTTTGAGAGAAGAATTATTTGAGAGTTCATCCTGTTTACCCCAACCACTTTACTGTATTTGATCGTTCTTCTTAGTAAAAAGATGAGACTTTTTTAAAAAATTTAAACCCATTAAGTCATACTTTCACAAAGCCATTAACCTCTTTCTTCAAGTTTCTTCTTTTCATTGGACACAACATCACCCATCTACACAAGCTCCTGTGGATGTCCAGGTCACTGGAATTAATCACTAAACAGGCTTTATTGCTTACCTACTATATACAGTTTCGAAAGTAGAATAAAATAAAATATCTTTTATAGAAATAGGCAGAAGAACATTTTTGAAACATTAGCTGATATCCCTTCTCCTCAATACCATCTTGCCTCACTATTGTCACCCAAAGTCCTTAAAGAATGAGAAAAGATACCAAACTATAGAATTCCTGTGAAGGAGAGGGTACAGTGATGAGTTAATACACTGAAGGATTTTAACCATGGCAAATTATTATTCGTTGTTTGAGTAAAAGGAAAATCTTTACTTTTTAACTGGGAGAGAAATGGTGTTTTTTGCTCAGCTATTCCCTTTTTAGGGAGACCTTCTATATGATCTCCCACAACATCTTCCTCCTTTTTCTAAGTTCTCTCCCTGGAGCTAGAATACTAGAGAGAATTTTTTATGGAAAAAAATAATTAAGCTTTCTCACAGAGCAAATTCCCAAAAGTAATTTATCATAAAGAAAAACTCTAACTCAACCTTTTTTCATACCCGAAAGTACTAATTTAATTTTACAACAAAACAGCTTTAGTGATCCCAAGAGTAGGATCAGTAAAGAGAGGAGGGCCTGCCTATTTGATCTTCTTATACACCCCCTACTAATACAGGTTCATTTCATACTGAGAATTATTTTGCACTTTGTCTAGTCTAGTTTTAAATATTTCAAATAATAAACCTTAAGCTACTTAGAATGGGAGAGTCTGTTTTGCTAATAATTAGTTTTAGTCCTTTTTCTCCTTTCATGGATAATGAAAGTAGGAGCAATTTTTTTCAGGTTGGATTAAATATTAGGTGTCTAAGGCAGTCACAAGTGGCTGGTATTCAGTACTTTTTAAACTCAAGTATTTATAAACGGCAAATGTTTTATCCACTTCTTCCACTCCTTCTTCTCTTCTCTAGTCACACGGACTTGGTAACCATGATCACCCAAAACAGTTGACGGATGAAAATGTTAATTTGAGAGATGTATTGACATTACTCTTGAAAACAATTTTTGAAAAGCTACTGATATATTGTGCCAGGCATTTTGATGTCTTTTGTCACAAAGCAGAACCGTATATTCTCAAATATATGTAATCTGTTTCAAGGGGTTATTTATTCATCTGATACCTGGTTGTTAAAGGAAAATCATGATTGAACAATGGACCCACATAGAATAGGCAAGGCTGAGTACTCCTGCTTTCTCACAGCCATCTCTTGATGTGAGAATTTTGACATTTCTATTTTGATGCAGTCATGTTAATACAGACTCACTGACACAATCTGTCAAAATGAAAATTCACGGTTTTATATTGCCAAGTAATTCATGTGACCCATCTCTCTGACTCTCGCCCAATATTTTCCCTTCCTCTTCCCCTTCCCTGATTACAGGGCATTTTCACCTTCTAATTTATCCATTGGCTCATTGTTTATATTTGTAAAAATTCTTACAATTATTTACTCTTAGAAGAAATCAAAAATTGCTTTAAACTTAATCTTTGAGAAGACATTTATTCCTAAAGGTTATGTTATCTATTCCCCCAATCAATCATATAAAAAGAGTTTTATATTAATCAGGAAGCATATACTTTATTTAATTGTGAGAGGACTATTAGAGAGTTTATTGAGATTTTCTCTGAACTTTGGAACTGAAAATAAGAGAATATATTTTAGAAAGCTGCCAGAAGAAAAGGTGTCCATGCTCTAGATTTTCAAGCGGAATACAAAGAACTATTATTAAGCAGACGATTCAATTTACTAATTGAAATTAAATGAGTATGGCCATTGAAATAATATTACATGCAGAATATTCAAGATTCACATGAATTCTCAGAGATTAAGTGAATAGTAATACTTTCTCAGGATGGTAAGTCACCCTTTCTGAGATGAGTAACTTTGGCAGACAGAGAACTCCCATTTTATGTAATTTGCCTATGTAGCAGCTTTGAATTTTACTCATAAAACTCAGGTGTGCACAAGTCCCTATTTTTACTAAGTCTTGCCAAGTCTTGGTAGCACAGTCACTTCCACTCTTCAATTATCTAGCTATTGCCTCTGGGCATTCTATTCTTGCCCCAATTGTCTGTTCTACTTTGGTCCACAAGCCCTCTTAGCCACAACTACATTCACCTCAGTGCTCCGGAGATGCCTGCTGCTTTCTGCAAGCCCTCCAAGGATAAACCAATATTGTGAAGATACAGAAATAGGAGGGAGAGAAAATAAAAGAACATGGGTTTAGGAAATTAAGTGGTAAAGAGAAGAGCAGACATTTGGAGAGCAGCTGAGTTCGGGTAAAAGGCCGAGACTAAAGCAAATATCATTGACTATGTAGCTGAAGCCTCCAGGGTCTCTTCCAGGACCTGACCTATTTGCACTTCCTGAGGCCAGAGTGTTGGATTTTCCCTACCATCTATGCCCACATAATTTAACTCTAAACCATCATTAGTGAGGACAACTTAAATCTCTATTCTTTGCAACCATCAAAATGAAAACGAGAAGCACAACTCTTAGAATATCTACCTTGAAAGAAAAGCAATTTCTGAAAAACATCAAGCCATTTTTGCACAGAACCACCCAAAATTGTCTTCACAGAACAGTCTGCAGATCTATTGAGACAAATGTTACGTGTGTGCGTAGCCTATGTTATATGAAGAAACTTCAAATAGTTGTCCTACCTATAAAATATCTATTATCCAATTCAAAAAAAATTCTTCTAATAATTTATCTTTCAGGTACTTATAAAACCAATTTGCCATTGTTCAGCCTCACTAAAGCCTCAATGTTTGATAATAAAAAGAAAAAAAAAACATGCAATCAGGCAACTATTTATATCATAGTTGTTATTTTCAACCCACCTCAATCCTATTTTTCAGAAACACATACACACGCACAAATACAACACACAAATCTTAATTCCTAAGGTTATTCTACAATCAGGAAACGAGATAAAAATTTTAAATGTTGCAACACCTAGGCAAAATTGCAAGGTATGTTCAAAAATGCTACAAAAACTATCAGAAATATATATACTTAAAGTTATTAATTCATGTTAATAACTAAAAATGAATACAAAAATGATGTCAATAAAATATGGCATAGATAGTAATTTGGATAATATTTTAATAAAAAATATTAAAATGTTATAACACTGCTTAGGATACATTCAAAGTGTTTCCATTAACTATAAATTTTTGAAGGTGGTATATTATATGTTATTAGTTTATATATATTTTCCCTTTCTCCTAGTGATTTTTCAGTTAAAAATCATGTAGATAACCTATACTGTATTCTACATTTCCGTGCTTTTCTACCAAGTTGAGAATTAATACCCACTAGATATTAACTCTAAGGCTCTGTACAAATACCATCATTACTGTTAATAAAATCTGATTTTTGTCACATGATTTCACTTACAATAATATAAATTAACACATTCGTTTAGATATTTATAAGGGAATGACTTTTAAATTGAGATGTATTTCTTAAAAAACACTGGAAAAAAGATAAATGCATAATCGGTGAGAAAATAATTAGAATTCTTGTATCATCCTTGTTACTTGAATATCTGGTTCAAGCATTTCTATTCCTGACACACTAATTTAGCTACATTGCAGCAAAACCAGCATTGTGGTAATAGAATATTGATTGTACAGTGTTCAAAGACAAAGAAGTTATGTTGTTGCACTTTTTATATATGCGTGATATTACAGCACAATATCCATGTCGATAATTTTCACAAAATGAACCTCGCTACCACTGTGTTCAGTGGCGATTTAATTATGAAATAGTCAATCTTTTGATTAAACACTTTATCTTATATTAACCTAAAAGATAAGTAACCATGCTGGACTTGGAAGACTTTAGTGTAAAATCACAGTAAACATACACTTATCAAGTTTATTTAAGTACATTATTTTTCTAATTTTTATTATCGAGATTTGTATTCTTATTATGGACATTTGAGAAAACTTGCTCAGGGAGATTTGAATCTCACAAGGGTCAAGTATTAACTCCATAGATTCCATTTCCGAGCACAAACAAATATGATATAAATACTTGCCCAAAAGAAAAATTAAGAATAGTTATATCAAGGTAGTAAAATTTAATTTTTAAAAAAATCCATCCCATGGGACCCTTCTTATGCAGTGCTGATGCCCCTTTTAGAAATAATATAGTCATAAACAAAATAATGAAGAGATGTCATTTTACTTACTTGGAAATGCAAACATTAAACCTAATGAGAACTGTAAATAGAAACCAGAAAGTAATTTTGGCATTAAGATCAACAACTCTTTATTAATATGTTGTCTTAAGAGATTAAGCAGTGAGGAATGAGGAATAGGAAATAGTATCTTTACAAATTAGAGTTGAAAAAGCCATTAAAATTTACCTAAACCACCTGCCTCCCAATATGAGTCTCCTTTCCAGCATCCTTGGCAGATGTTTATTCAACATCTGCCTGACTATGTCCAGGACAGCTATTTTATGAAAATGTCATTTCCTATATTGAGACAAAGCCTACTTTTTGTCTCAAGCTGAACCACTATTCTACTGGTAAGAGTCTAAATGTAAAGTTCTTCGAAGTTTATTTTGGCAAAACAAATCGCAAAACTAAAATGTATCTATTCCTTGGCCCTATAGTTCTAGTTTTAGGGCTTTTTCCTAAGGAAAGAATCAGTTATATATTAGAAATATATATTTCATATATATGAGGTAATACACCATATACATAAGGAATTTTTATATATAACTCATAAATATATAATGTATTTGATTTATTACCTAGAAAGGTAAAAATTGGGAAACAAACTAATGTTCAAGAATGGAGAATTATTAAAGTAAATTATGATAAATCCATACAAAAGAATACCATGTAGTCACCTCAAATCAGGTTGTAGATAAATGTAGTCATAAAATGTTTTAATTACACAGTGTATACAAAGCACTTAGTAGAATTTTCTGACAAAGATGAAACAAAAGGTAAATATTAAATCGTATAGTATTATTTTTAATATAGGGAATAAAGAAGTATATTCCATATACCACTTATAAAAATACATATACATACATGTATATGTAAAATTATAAGAAAAATTGACAAAATATTAATAAAGGTTGTATTCAAATGGTAAGATAAGGAATTATAGTTTTCATTTCCCTTCTTGTTTATGTTTAACAACTTTTCTGCATTGAGTATGCATTCTTCTTGCCATGTAAAAATGAAATGTTATTTTAAATACATTTTTTCACTATTTAATGAATACTTAGTATATGCCAGATACCCGTGAACAAGACTTACATTTCATTACATAACCATTCCATTCATCCATTCATAACACTGATTATGAATGTGTATATATATATAT
>NW_006494612.1:12267279-12271195 GCF_000325575.1 Pteropus alecto | reverse complement strand
TAAGTACCAAAGACTGAAGCGTAAACGTGAAGGATATATACCCATTTCATGACAGCGGAAGTTCCTGGAGAGGAAGAGAAGGCAATAAGGCTGTGGAAGATTAGAAAAAATGTAAATTTTGTCTATAAAGTTTTATTTCTTTTAAAGGGAAAAGGAAATATCTAAAGCAAATGATAGGGTGCTATCATTTGTGAGTTATGGGTGGTAAGTATGATCCTCCTGGGTCTCTTTATTTTTTAAAGATTAATAATATAGTAAAATGTAAAGCTTTTAGCAATAAATAAATATTTCATTACAATAAGTAATATAAAAAGTAATAAACATGAAAATTATGTGGTCTATGACTTAAACAATTCCCCTCCAACCTGAATGAGTTCATATGTTCACCAAAAGACACATTTAAGAATGTTTATTGGACTTTTACTCATAATAGTGCAAAACTGGAACCAATACTTGTGTCCATTAACTGTATAACAGATAAATAAATTATGGTATTTTTTAACAATGTTAGTGAGACATAATTTACATACCAAACATTTGCCCAACTTTAAATGATTTTTAGTAAATTTACAAAGTTGTATAACTATCATAGTCTAGTTTAGAAAAGTTTTATTAATCCAATAAGACTCTCATATTCCTTTATAATTATTCCCTGTTCTCACTCTCAGTTCTAAGCAACGATTTATCTACTTTCTCTATAGATTTGCCTAACTGTGTTATTTTTTTTTACAACTGAAGCAAATTGTTCTATATTCTTATAAAGAAAAGATATAGCTACACATAATAAAAATGATGAATCTTACAGATAAAATATTAAGTATAAGTAGCTTAACAAACAAAAAAATATTTATACTACCCGATTCCATTTATAAAAGTTCAAGAATAGCAAACACAATTCTGTGATGACAACAAAGGTCAAAATAATGACTACCATAACATTACTGGGGTATCGGCTTGGAAGGGAAAAGAGGGAAAAACATCAGAAACGCTGAAAATAGTCTGTAAGTTGATCTGGGAGATGGCTACATGAGTATATAGCTATGTGAAAATTAATGAATCAATTATTTTTTATTTTATACCTCAATAAATACTTTTTAAGAAAAATTATACCACACCCATACAAACTTTTGTCTTAAACCCCTCATCATTCCCCCTTTCACTTCTATTTCTGATATGTCATTGCCAAGTTGAATATGAAGTTTCTGAGAACTGTTACTGAAAACATTCAGTTATTTAGTTAAAAGACCTGGGAAAATACAAAGCAGGTATCATAAACTCATCCTCACTCTTCTTCACTAGTCTACATTTCTGAACTGATGTTCTATGATAGTAGATATCTTATGAGAAAAGGAAATGGGTTTATCAGGACAATAAAGCAACAATGAAAACCAGAATAAAACACCCATTGCAGCTGAAAATAGCTACGGAAGCAGCATCACAGCCAAATTGTTACTGCTTTCTTAAAACATAAAAAGGTAAAAAAAGAAGGAAGAAAGCAAGAAAGAGAGGAAGAGAAGGGAGGAGGGAAAAAGGGAGGAAGGAAGAGGGTGGGGTAAGGAAGGAGGAAAGATTTGTCTTCCAAGCTGTTCAATTACCTAAATTTTTCGTGCCTTATTTTAAAGTATAAAATGTACCATGTAAAAAGGTAAGATTGAAGGAATTTTCCTTCTGAAAGCCACATTTAATATCTTAAAGTGGTATCACACATGCTACTTAGATTTTAAAAGCCTACTGTTTGAATATTACAAAATATCTGGTATTTAGAATCAGCAATGAAATAAAGAGTAACACCTCTGTGGTTTCTGTGCCCTAGATACTGTGCTTTAATTCTAAGTCAATCTTGGTAATCCAGCACTACAAACCTACCTCTAAATATACTGCTTAAACTCAGGGCAATGACACCACCTATTTATTACAAGGCCACATTCTGTAGGAAATTCCAGCCATTGAAATCATTTAATCAATCCCTATCACAACACCCATGCTTGATAGTGTACATCTTAAATTGCTACTGTTCATTTAAGAAGACTGTGGGAGAGTGCGTTTAGTGATTTACCAGAGTCTTTTTAGCATCATTTCAATATCATTCTTTAATAATGTAGCAATTTTCAGAAGAGAGTTATGCAACTAGTCAGAACCGAATCTGAAAATAATTCTCAGTCCCTTTTATTAGGAAACCAGAGTACTGTCTCATTGTTTTAAAGCCATAAATTCTATATAAATATAAATTCTAGCCATCAATGATCACTCAACAATAATAATCTTGAGCATTTGGAAGGCTGTAACTTTATTAAGGTATTAATCAATCTTTCAGTTGCAAGTGACAAACAAAAATCAGTAACAATTCAACCTAGCTTTTAAAAAAGAAGAACTAATTTATTAGGTAAATATCTAAGAATTGGTTTAGCACTGATTTCAGGCTTAGCTAGATTTGGGTCTCCAATCCTCCACCTCATCTCTTTCTCTGCTTCTTTCCACGTTGACCTCGAGTTTCTTTTTACAGAAGAGGCAAAGAACATGACTTCAATAAGCTCCAACTTGTATTTTCAATACAGCTTATCACCCAAAAGAAAATGTGACCCTCCTTTCCACACCCACTCCCAACACACAGGCTGACATATCACATCTTAGGGAAAACTTAAACTTAGTTTGGGGCACATGACTATCACTGAACAAACCACTAAAACCAAAGGAGAGGAACGTGTGATCTAATTGGCCATTCTGGTCATAAAGCTACCCCTGAGGCAGAGAAGAGAGTACCTTAAGACATAGAACTCCCAAAGGACTACATGGAGTTGAGAAGAGGATATTTCCCAAAAGAAAATTGGCATGCTGGCACTGAGGGAGGAAAAAAGGGTGAGTAAGCCAAAACAACAGATGTCTACTATTGTCATCATATTTATGAGCTAATTCTTTCCATGTATCCAGCAGAGGTTTCCTGGCATACGGAATGTGTATTTCTGGTCCTCTCCAGTATAGCAATGAAAATATTGTTGTGGGTCTTCAAGAAACCTGAATGTCAATTGAGAGGTTCAAATGTAGGGGGGAAAAGAATACACCTATTATTTCATAAACTTGATCATAGAAATCTTAAAAATTTCCTTAGGAAAAAGTTATTCTCCCATCCATCCTGAATACATTTGGGCAATTGAATTGACCTTCCAATTGACCTATCCATTTTTAAACATGGATATTTTTACTTGGCTGCCCCAAAATAGATAACCAAGAGATATAAAAACACTGGTTTTTTTTTTTAATTTTAATGAAGTGTTAAGTAGTACTGACTCCTCCAAACTCTATCCCATCTGCCAACTTTGCTACACCTGATGAAGCTGAGAGTTGGATAAAGCTGAAGGATGAGCTGACAGTGTTTGTTCTGTACAATATTTGATGGTCAAAACATGAAAAACAAAAATAATATAAGGAAATTTGGGTAAATATTTCTATAACTATAAACTGAGAATGTCAAAATATTTTTAAAGCAAAGTGTCAAGGCCAAAAATCATAAAGGAAAGATGGCCAGGTTTGACTGCCGCAGTAAACATAACCATTAACAAAATTACAAGAAAATGGAAAACTAGTAAAAACCTTTGGAACACATACAATGAACGGAGGATTGATATTTTTAATATAATAAGAGCTTTAAAATCAATATGAAAAAGGCAAATGCAGCAATAGAAAAATGCTCAAGGAATATGTACAAGTAATTCCAAAAGAAGTAAATTAAAAATATAGTCCAATGATAAGCAAAGAGACGTTCAAATTTATTATTAATAAAAGAAATAAAAGATTAAACAAATTTGACTTTGTTTATATTGGCAAGTATTAAAACACTTAACAACACCCACTGCTGTCAGATGTTTAGGTTGGTACAGCCTTTCAGGAAAGTTATCAGGCATTATGTATAATTTAAAAT
>NW_006494612.1:12242213-12267233 GCF_000325575.1 Pteropus alecto | reverse complement strand
AAAGAAAAAAAGAGAACCATATGAAAAGATCACCAGTGCGTGTACATTTGCATTTGAGTGTATATGTTTGATGTATGCTGTGTAAAAAGATTTAGAGGTTTATTATATATAATAAAGAACAATTGTAACTTCCTAAATGTCCAAAAACAAGGGATTAAATAAGCTAAAAAAGATTCTCTAAAATGGGTACCCTTTTACATGATGGTATTGATCTCTATGTGGAGACATAGAAGGTGCCCATGTATTTTAGATAATGTCGACCTTTTCTTAGCCAAATTCAATGTTTTTTAAATATACATATGACTGTGTGATAAAAATCCAGACCACTGATTTCCATGCTTGTTTCTCACTCCTTCTGGGTGGGAGGAGGAGATTCTTTACTTTTTATCAAAAAATTTGGCAGGGGAAACACACTTCTAGTCACCATCAGGGTTTCATACATGGCTAAACTCCATGGACAACCAGGTCACTGCTATTCTCTAAAACAGTTACAAAATAACAAGCATGCACAATTTTCCTGAACAGAGGACAAAAGATATTAGAATTTTGCAGAATATTTTATGCTTCTGAATTCTTCCTAATTTAACATGTATAAATTATCTAGTAAGATAAAATAGTAAAGCCCAAACTCTAGAAACAAGTGAATTGGTTTATCAATTAAACATTTCAAGAATAAGGAGAAATGGCCATTTAACTAATTATCAGGAAGCTCCCCAATATGCAATTCGGGGATCTCTGAGAGTCTCCTGGCACATAGAGTTATAGTTAATAGGGGATGGGGAGAATCTAGATCAGCAAACAATATGAGTGACGTGTTCTCATTTTTATTTTTTTAAACATACATATGTGAAATGTGTTAAAATGGTTATATCTGAGCAGTAGGATTACATTTATTTTCTTTTTATGTAACTCATACTATTGCTTAAATCATTTGTGGTTAAAAATAACACTTTATTTTTTTAAGTTTTTTTTTTTCCATTGAGGGTAGGTGAGTCATTTTATTAGTTAATTTGTAGAATTTGTCAAAATGTGCCCTTGTCAAAACAACTATAGCTAAAAGGCCGTGTCACTATTTCATGTATTCTTTAAAATAATCTTATTCACTTTTTTCTATTCATTGCATCATTTCTGCTAGCCAAGAATTTCCTAAACTATTCCATGACACTGTTATTACATGAAAAAATAATATATATAAGAAACAATAAGATAAGGAAAGTTAGATTTCATTGCTTCAGACCTTCTCAGAATATTAAATATGCTAACATAATATGTAATATTTCTAAAATTTATTTTGTTCCAGATTTTTTTTAAGGAATCTTCTCACTATATTAATGCTCCAAGGAACGGAGTTAGGCAAGTATTGTGGCCTATTCTGATGTTTTTAAACTCCTCAAACTCTATTTAAAAGTGGGTCTCATCCATGGTGCAGTTTATCCCGTTTACTAAGCTGGTCCTCAAATCAAGATTATCAGCAACCCTCACTGTACGGCTAAAGATGGAACACTTTCCTTTTTCATTTCTCATCTCGATTTCTGACAAGTTGGACCTCTACATCTTTGAAAGAGTCTTATCCCTTGGTTTTTCTCTATTGTCTCAGACATTCTCATTTACTTCCCTTTGCAGTTGCTGTTACATTGTTAGCTTCCTCTGCCCATTTTGCTTCTTAAATATTGATTTTTCCCTGGGGATTCTGTCTGGCAACCACTCTTTTGACACCGTACACTCCCTGGGTGATCTCATTCTCACCTGTAATTTCAACAAGCAGCTCTGATAAGCTCTTCATTCATAAATCATGGAGAACCTTTAGCCTAGATCTCTCCTCTGGGTTTGATGTTTAAGTAAGTTGCCCCACCTAACATCTCCCCTTGGAAAGCCCTACAAATGTATTAAACTGAATACATCCAAAATGGAGAAGTATTTTTTTCTCCTCTCATGTAACATCCTTTCCTGGATCAACAAATGATGTCATTCATCTAGCTTCCAGAGACTTCACTTATTTCTCCTCCTCACACATCAAATCCTATTGATAATCAATTTCTGTTGATTCGCCTCCTTAATATCTCTCCATCCTAATGACCATTATCTTCACTCTCAACACCTTCATTTTTCACCTAAATTACTGCAGCTCTCCCAATTTGTGCCTAGTTCAGAATTAGCACACAATAAAAATTTATTGAATAATAAATGATTTTCCTTAAGTCGTGTGCCCTCTAATCCATTCTGCTAACTACAGCATAGTGATCATACTAAAACTCAAATCAGATCATTTCATTTCACCTTGAAGGATAACTGCTGCTCCAAAAAAAAAAAAAAAAAGCAAATTGTATTAGGCACATCATTTCATGAGCCGACTCTTGCTTATCTCTCTATCCTCGCCTGTCACCACTCCCCAACTCAAAGTATATCCTCCCAGCAGTCATACTAAACAATGCACAATTCTTTAAGTGATAACAGAATCACTTTGTTCCTCTTTATTTCTTCCTTACTAAACCTCATGTGGACCTAATTCTTACTCTGCATTTAGGATTCAATAAGGATGTTCCCACCTAAGGAAACCTTCCAATTTGCCAGTGTTGGGTTAGGTACCCCTCTATAGTAGTTAGTATCCTCTTCATTTCTTACATATATCACAGTGATGAGTGGACGGTAGTATCCTTAAAGGTAGGATCTATGGATTACGCATTATGTCATGCTCAAGAATAGCTCAGTATCTGACACACAGTAGGCTACTCAGATTTAAGGTTCCCATCTGTATAATAGAGACACTGTTTTACCAAACTAACATAATTATCAGAGGATCAAATATAGAGTTGCCAAATAAAATACAAGACATCTAGTTACATTTAAATTCCAGATAAATAAGAAATAATTTTTAGTATAAGTATGTCTCATGAATCCTTGGAACATATTTACACCAAAAAAAAAAAAAAATGTTGTGTATCTAGAATTCAAATTTAGCTGGACATTCTATTTTTTTCCTAAATCTGACAACCCTAATCAAATAAGATTATATATCTATGAAAGTGCTTAATAATCTATAAAAGCATCTACAAAAATGTAGGTGAATATAAGCTCTGTTCCTCTAAAAATCCATTACAGCTTTGAAATGAATAATGAGAGAAGTTTGCATGCCAAGCTTCTGTGATTTTCATCCATTATTGACAAATCTTGCTATGTGAGTTTATTTGTTCTTAAATTAAACAATATTCTTCTTGAAAACAAAAGTAATTTCTTGAGGAAATATGTTTAATTTTAGGCAACCGGACACCAAGATGCACATTGACCTCCTAAAATGGTCATGACCTCCTAAAATGGTCATTACATGAGAGGGATGACTGGAAGCAAGAGGAGAGCAAGGCTGGGAAGAAAATAAGGACTTAAAACTGTTTTTGTAATCAAGTAATTTCAAGAGAGAAAACCTGTGGCTAACTCTTCTTTTAACACTATTTCTACATTTACTACCATAAGTTTGGTAGCCACTGATCTATGCTTCTCCACACTGATTAATCTAAATAAATTAGTGAAATGTAAGTTTTCTAATTACCCACTTGATTTAAGATGTAAGAAACGTCAATATAAACTAGAAAAATCCCTGGCCCGTAGAGAGCTAAAATGCCTACTTCTTCACCTAACTCTTATATATCACTAGTCTGGGCATCTATTTTTTTTTTTTTTTCCATCTTTAAGAAATACTTTAAGAAATTCAGATGATTTATAAATTTCCACATAGTTCTAATACTCTGAAATTTTATGACATATATTCACTGATATCATCATGTTATAGGCATTAGTAAATATAAAATGTTTGAAATGTCATATTTGTGTATTAATTTATCAAATAAAACCTTATCAAATGAATTCATAACTCCATTCGTTAATCTTTATAATTATGCATGTCTTATCCACCGATAGACAGCAAGTGAGGTTAACAAAGTTTTAGTGGTGGCGGAATCATAATGCTTGGAATTTCCATAATATTACAAGAGATCCACGATTGGCAATGTTCAATAGAAGAAAAGGTAAGGAGGCTTCATCCCTCCTCCCCCTTCTCTTCATTCTTCCAGAAGAGAAGGAAGAGAAGAAACTAATTTGGAAACGAGCTTAAATGTCACAAGTGCTGAGACATCAAGAACAAAGACAATTATCAGAATCACTGGACTGGAAGAGATTTAAGATATCACCCCAGAGAGACACAAATCACACTGGTAAACGGATTTCCTTGCAAGCGGCAAAGGGCAGATGCTCCTGTTTTGCACACATAGAAGAGGTTCCCGAAACCTAAGTGGCCTCAAGTATGGGAGTGAAGTAAATAAACATAGTTTGCTCCGCTCATCTTTCCCAGGTATTTTCTTTCGCCTTTACTCATTGACCCCTCCCATGCTCTCAGAATGCTTGTACTTTGGGGGCAGACAGCCTGGGGAGAGCTTCTAGTGCCCCAGAAGTGAGATCTGGAGAATGAGACAGAGTTATACAATAAAGGAGGGGGGATATTTGAGGGAGACATTTATTATTCCAGGTATTGTTCACTTCCCTCCTTCTGATGAGAACCATACCCTCCCTCACTCTCTCATGGAATGCTCTGACAGGGAACTGCCATGTTCTTAAATAGCCCTACTCTTGGGGCCATAGTGATTGGTCCAGGTGGCAAGTGATCCAAGATGGGCCAATCATCACCTAACTTCATGATTTTCTAAATTAGAAGGAAAAGAATAGAGTCTATAGCTCTCTGCTGCTAACGCAAGGAAAATGTCAGGCAATAAGTTGTTGGCAGCCCATGTTCAATGCCACGTGGGAAAAAATGGAGTGCAGAAAAATGAATGTAGCCAAAACTAGACAAAAGAGATGAGAGGCAGCTGGGGAAAGTCCTTGCTCTATCCAAGGCCTGGTTCCACTATATTCCTGCCCTTCTCTGCTTTGCTCAATTTATGTGAGCCAATAACTCCCCTTCCTTTTTTCCCCAGGTTTTTTTACATTGAGTCACTGCCAATGTGAAAACATTATTTATAACATTACAGACAGAGGAACAACATTTGCAAAGGCAAGGCATAACTGATAAAATGTCTAATAAAGGCCCCCAGTCTCTGCCTCTCCCCAAATTACTGGTAAAATGTGTCACTTTATAACAATCCAGGTAGAGTGTGCTTTCCTCTAATGATTTATGGCATCATTAATTTGGGAGAGGCCTTTATATGAGCAGAAGAGAAAAGTCTGAATTATAGCAGAGAAACTTTGATAAGTAGAGTAATGTATCTGGTATTGATTATACTCTCATGGATATTTGATCTTGTGTTTATTATTTGGCTCTTCAACATTTCAGGAGGGCGGGGCTTAAATGTGACCACGCTGTCGACAGAATTATGAACTCCTCCACAGGCCCTGCGGTAGAGCAGCCTTTCACAGCTTGTGTTCTGAAAATAGATATGTACGCTCACTCTGGCTCAGGAAACCCTGCGTAATGAAGCCTTCCTCTTGGAGATTCACAACACTCATTAACACATAAGAATAGTATCAGTAAATAAATCTGCTTAAATTTGTATAACGATTAAACAAACAAACTTCTTTGCACAGGGAAAAACTTGTTTTGTTCTTCCCACACAACCCCAAAGCAGTTTGCCCTTCACACCATTTAGCATCTAGAACCAATAAGGGAAGCACACTAGACATGCGCTGAAGATTTTAGGGAGTTTTATCCATTCTTTCATCATGGAGACTCAATGGCAAATTAAATTGTGTTCCAGTACTACAAAGTCATAGGCAGGTCTTAAAGAGATTCAGACAAATTTCTTTTCTATTCAAGTACATTTTTTGGTCTGCTAATGGTATGGTAATTTAGCGATCAGTTGAAAATTTTATCTCCAATTTTCACTAGATTTCTTAAAGCCCAAGGGGGCAGATGGAATACATGAGCTGCAGTGGTGTTAGCTTCACCTCCGGAAAAGAAGCAGGAAATAATACAGCTCACAAGGGGAAGTGCCAACTAGCTCTATTTTACAAAAGAGCAAGGTACAGAGCCACAGAATGCAGGTCAGGGAGGACGGGAGTCTCAAATTCAGTAGTAAAGACGAAGACAAAGGCTTGAATACAGAAGATCAGATGAGTGCTGCCTGGCCTGGCATAGGAGGCAGTGAGGGAGAATGTGGATGGCCACAGAGTTTCCAATGGGGCCACCCTCTGTATGGTAGAATGAAGACCAAACAAGCAACTCATCATTTCTGTAGAACAAGAAATTCAGTTCTAGTAAAGAGTCAGAGAAAAGAGACATTCTCTGATTCTTTCTGGGCCAGCTCCCTTTTTTCTCATGTCCTCCCACTATAATATGATTCTAGAGCACCAAGGGCATTTAAATCAGCACAAGGTGACCAAAACAAGTGTGCACAAGAAATCTGCTCATTCACAGATAAGCACATCTACTCAAGTGTGGAGAATCGTTTAGAATCATTTGAAACTAAATGAACTGTCAATACACACTGGATGATAGCTAGTAGAGATAAAAATTGTCAGATAGTCCTGCCTCACCTAGGCAGAATAAATACAAAATTAAATCAACTAGAAGGCACTTGAGATGCCTTCAAATGACAAGTTGGTTTTAATAACCTGAAGGCTGAAAGATTAATTTTCCTCTGAAAAAGAGGTTGTCACATAACAGCCAGTAGTACTAATCATTAGAAATAATTATAAATGGTAGATAAATAGATTCAAACAATCATATAAATAAGCATTTTAAAAATTCATGAGCTGCCATTCTTTACTAAACTGTACATAATTTGGCAATATTTTAATAACTTGACAGCTCTACAATATAATCAACATTCCTAGAATACATCATTTCTGTTTTTCACCACTAAAAACATAACCCAAAGCTTTTTGCTAATCCCACTCAGCTTTATTCATATATAGGAAATGCTGTATTCAACCATATCCAGAAAGTAATGAAATAATTCTAGGATAAACTCTAGAGTAAAGATGTTATCTTTACTATTTTCTAAATAAATCCTATAAATATATCTGGTAAATAATTCTTTTTCAAAATATAATTATGCTAGCCTAAAATTGCTCATATACTATCATGTTTCATCTCCTTCAGCATTCTCTTGAATTCCTAGGGAATGAATGACTAAAGTAAAAATATATTGTTTTGTTAACGCTTTCTTATGAATTAGGTATATGTGCATCTTTTGCTGGGATTTCAGTTGCTTTCAATCTACCATTATTAACTTATCAAAATAAAAATAATTTTTTGTAAAATAATTTTACTTATTTTTCCTAGTAATGCAGATTTAGGAATAATCTATTCTTTACCAGCTCCCAGTAAGATAAAACATATAATGGGCATTAAAGAGTAATTTGGAAAGTTTACTGACTTTATATTTTGGCAATGTTTCATGCCTCATTTGCCTGAAAACTCATTAGATTAGTGCAACACCATGTTTTAATGCAATAGGTTCAGACTTATTTTTCCAAGTAAGTTGAGCCCTGCTTATTTTCTGTATTTTCATGCTTGAGTTAATAAATTGCAAAGTTTCCCTCTTTTGTTTGCTCTGTTTTCCTTTATATACCATTTGTTGGAGGTTCTCTATTTTAAGAGAGAGGGAGGAGATGGAAAGTAAATTATCCCCTTGGGCTTGTGAAATAAAGTTTGCCTATCTGCAATCTGCAATCTCAATCATTTCTTGTATTTTATTGAGCCTTCAATTTGTGACAAGTATATGCACTAAAACTAACATATTAATGGGGAAGAAACCAAAAAACAGTGATTGGAAGAGTGCCTGTCTAGGACGGTAATGGAGATTACCTCCGCTCAATCAGTGCAATCGCCAAGCTTAGTAAGGCTCCAAGCCCAGGAAGGCTTTCTCGTGCCCCAGCATAACCCCAGAAGACCTCTGCATTCCCTTTGCAACCCCGCAGAGGACATGTTTTCAAAAATTTTGATATATCTTGAACTTCTTCCCGGCCATCCAGCTCTATCCTTATAATTAGGCTACACTTGAATGTAACTAAGATATACTCTTTTTTATGGAAGAATTAGTAAATCAGAATAAATCGAAGTTTCATCACAATGATTCCTATTGTTTGGCCAATGGTCTCACTCTTCGGTATTTAGAAGGCATTTGAGAATTATCTGAGTTATGAAGGTATACGTGAACACACAGATCAGTTATCTCTCCTACCTCCCTACCATGCTCCAATTATTACATATAAAAGTTAATTGCTTACCTTCTTAAGTATCTGAACTACTTTCTCTCTTCCTTGTTTACTATCCAAATCCTACAGCTTCTCCCTGGCCCTCATCTGCCCAACTGTTGCTGGAGGTGTTATCCTTGCACTCCCAGCCCGGTGATCTCCACCCCTCATGTAGCCAGTAACATATCCTACCTTTCTTATTCCTCTTTGCATTACCTGATTTTTCATGCAGTGTGTTTTAATGTCCCAATAAGATAGCATGTGCCTATGATATCTGTCATACTTGTATACCCAATAACGCCCTAAAAAGACTATGTGTTCAATAAATTCTTGTTAGTTTACTAATTTCCCTTATTTTACAGATATCATTTAGAAAAAACTAGAATAAGAAGCTTTGTGCTTTTCTCCCTACTCTGTGTTAAATTCATATCTATCATTTACATCCATATTTTTTTCCAAATTAGATTTTTCCCGTAGACATTTCAAGAACCAACCTAATTTCATTACAGCTCTAAAAACTGAACTTTGTCTATAATAACTTTCTTTACCAGTACCTAAGGAAAACCTAGAAAAGCTCCCTCCATTCAAATGTCACAATATTTTCTTTCTTTCTCCCTAGGATTGTCTTCATTAAACTTGTGCAAATCTCTAGTCACTTTTACATTTTGGCCATTCTTGGTTATCTTTTTTCCCCCTATAATTATCCTACAAGCTGGAAAACTACAAACTTTCATTCAAAAATTTATCATCAGTTTAATATTCTCATGCCCAGCCTGCTATTGTCATTGCTCTGTATTCTTTTGGGTGATGGTCAGTCAAGTAGAACCACAAGAGGGGACACAAGAGAGACACAAGAAAGCAAAGTTTATTACACTCACAGGTCCTAGAGAGGAGGGCATCGCATGCCACACAGAGTCACAGGGGACACACCAGGTTTGGGTCAGGGACACAATACTAGGGCAAGGAGAAGTGCTTAAACCATGCTTTTATTGATGTTTCTCCAGGAAAGACATGGCAGGTCAGGTTAAATAGCTTAGAACTGGCTGGTTTGAATGATTTCAGTGGGCTCTAAGTTACAGGGGTGGTCTCTAGTTGCCTATTACCTGGCTCTGGGATGATTAAGGCAGAGGAATATTGCTTCCTGGGGTATGTGGACCAGACAGAAGAGGGAAGGCTCTAGATTGATTAATTTGCATATCAAAGGCATGCTCCTACTGAAGCCTCACTATCTCTAAGAATTGGTCAGCTTAAGAAGAGGCAGTCTCTCCCCAGACAGAGAGGTTATTTTTTTAAGATGTCAAAAAGTCATAATATACAGAATATAATATATATATAATACATTCAGGAGCATGCAACATCAGTGTCTGAGATGGGTAGCAGTGCTGTCTAGTACACAACTAACTGGACTCTGGATTCAGATGGCCTTACTTAAATGGCAGCTTACTACCTATGGAATGATGGGCAAGTTATTTAATCTCTCTGTAAATCATCTTCCTTCAGAAAATGAGGCAAAATCTGTAGAGCTGTCTATAGGATTGAATGACATGATGTATACAAAGCACTCACAGCTCAACACCTGTACCAAGTAGAGAGTAAACTTCAAAAATTAAAATAAGTGTACTAACAGGGAATAGGAATTGATCTAGACATTTAAAGGAAGAATTGTGTGAGCCAGGAGCCAGAGGTAAGTAACCCCATGCCAAAGAATTGTATAGGACCCAGCATGGAATCCTTGGTCAAGGTTCCCCAAAGAATTACTTTTTGTCCTCAATAATTTTAGCCCCCCCAAAAGTACCTTTTATTACTTAGCTCTTTATAGTTATTTTTTCTAAATATTTTCACATGCCTCCCTACCCATGGTGCTATGGTAGACAGAGTTTACTATTTCTATTTTTTGGATAAAGAAATTAAATCTGAGTGAGTTTAGTATTAATGGTCCCCGTCATTCATAAATGACCTTCGAAATGATCCATAGTTATCTGAACACTTTCCATCACATTAATCTGATTCGGATAAACCATTTTCTTCCCATTTGAGTCATAGATTCCCATTTAGATTGAGTCCCTAAAGCTGAACTGGCCAATATGGTAACCACTAGCCAAATAAGGCTATTGAGCACTGGAAATGGGGCTAGTGCTGCATGATAATATTTTGGATATAAACAAAATATATTATAGAAATTAATTCCCACTGTGTCTATTTTCTTATGTGGCCATTAGAAATTTTTTAAATGCAACAAGCATTACATTTCTATTGGGCTGAGCTATAAGGGTCACCGCGATCTAAAGGATATGTTCTTTCCCCCATGCCTTTGTGCCCATTGGTCTTCATCACTGCAGTAACACTCAATGTGACTGATTCAAAACTTTCTGAGGCCAATTAGTCAGTAGTGCTTTTGTAAGAAGCAACTGTCTCTTATCATATATCACTTCAGTAAAGCAGGTTGGTATTTCCCAGTACCCACTACAGCTTAGTGGTTATTATAGCCCCAAGGAGTAGCATATGTTCAATATGTGAGAGACTAATGCAGGTCTGTTGCTAAAATAATTTCTTTCCAGTTAACATAAGCAATAGAAGACGATGAATGTTAACTTTTTTTCAAACTATCATTATGAAGGAAAATATCTGACAAAATCGAGTATTTTACAGAAAGGTCAAGTAGTGTTAACAAAGTTAATTTCACTTGGTATCTGCATGTCACAGTCTTCTTTCCTACTCAAGAACCAATTGGTAGGAGCCCTTTGAAGTTCTGTGGGTAGGTATAATAGAAATGGATTGTGACATTTTTACCTGCTAACTTAGCATTGAAATGTTCACAATGTCAAGTGGGAAATTAATAATTACACTACTTTTTACCACTGAATGTCTGTCAAAGAGAACAAAACCATGTCAAGCAGAAGCAAAGTACAAAGATGGAAGCATTTATGACACCATTTCTCTTCCCTGCGTGAAACAGAAAAATCAAAGACAAGTTCAATATGTTCCCCCCAAAGTTAATAGACATGAAGTACTAATGTAATAAGACAAATTAAATTAATTTAGTATTCAGCCTGCCTTTAACTGTGTATCAAGAAATAAATTTTGTCACATTAAAATGTAGAGAGATTTCAGTCAAATAAGGGTAAAAATCTCAGGTTAGAAATCAAACTTCTGTAACATAAATTCATCCTTACCTGTACAATATCCACATACTAATGAAAATAATTCAAGTCAAATTGCTTACTAGTTCATTAATGAAGGAATTCAAAATATTGATCTCTTCAGATTATCTACTTACACCTAAATGTTATGGTCACTTTGGCTAAAAGGTGATCAAGCCAGTTGCCTAATTAAAGTGTTTATTATAAAAGATTATATCCTCTGGGGTACTGTGCAAACATATACAAATTTATTCATAAAGTAAGTATCCCCTATGTGATCTGATCTATGAGCCACAGGAAAGATCCCTTCAGTTAAAAATATTTTATTAATGAATTCTGAAATGTCCTCATTGGTAAAAGCCATCCTTTAAATCATTGTCCCTATCAGCAATATTTTGGGTATGAAACTAAAGTACTTACTTATCAGGGTGGTTGTATCAGGCAGCCTCTTTCCTAGTCTGGAGTAGAGAAGGAAAGGAGGTAGATGTTAAAATCTAAAGTAGTAGGGTACCATTTTTGAGGAGCTAGAAATAGGAGGCAGAGAGTGCTAAAAACTAAAACCATTCTTCATTATTTTCCTAAAGAAGCAATAGTCTTGAAAAGATAGTCTCAGGTTCACCCTGTGTAAATCACGTTAAAGACAAATGTATACTCTGCATTTATCATGGACTTAAACTCTGATAGATCATCCTCTTAAGTCTCTGATGCTAAATAATTTTTTAAGAATACTAAAAAGCTTAAAGTTGTAAAGGGACTTCACCTAGGTAACAATTCCAAGATGGCAAGAGTCTCAGAGCTCTGCTTGTATCCCAGCTGAAAAGCCAATAAGTCTTAATTGTCTCTAAACAATCTCCAGCTGTGTAACCTTCTTTCCATGCAACATCTTTGTTGCAAAAAAGAAAGGCTCATAAAATAGTTTTCTAAGCGCCATGTTTATGCTGGGATTTAAATTTCAATTACAAAGAGAAATTATATCTCCCATTTGATGCAAATGCTTTTGAACATGTTATGACTATAAAAGCAAAACCTGCTTAATCCTCTCATAAATTTGGTAATTTTATAAAACTCATATTGTTTCCTATACATAAAATGTGAATGACAATCAGCATTCTAAACAGTGGCTTATGTTAAAAACACAAGTCTTTATAATATTCTCAATGTTTTATCCTTCCATTTACTCTGTAACAAGTGGAGTGAAATACTCCTCTCTTATTTTAAAAGTGAAAATAAAAGCTAATTATTCTACAATTCTGATGTTCTACACAAAAGGCATTCAGAACTGTATTTTATACTTTTCTGAGTTAGCACGCCAATATTTCCTGAAGTCTATCTTAGTTTGCAATGTAATTCTAAACATTTTAAAAACTAAAAAACACTTCTTTCACTACTTGAAATATTCCAATCATTACAGAAATCTAATAGCCCCGCAATTCTTCCTCTAATCATAAATCAAAGTGGGGACCTGGAGCACTTTGGTTGGAAGTAATCTGCCACTGCCCGTCAGCCCCACCAGTCAATAAACGTTCCCTGAGCAGTAATGTGGAAAGACCACAATTCCAGAGAAGATGGAAAGAATCTGCATCATAAGGTGGTTGGAGATCCCATTCTCCAGAGGAACTGAGATTGCCCGGGGAAAGGATTTGACAGTTCCGTTGTCCCACATCCATAATTCAAATCAATTCCTGTGTTAGAGACACATAGGAATTGTGTCTCTCACTATTGTGTCTCTCAGCACTCTCTTCCCTCCCCCAGTACAGGAAGCTTTTGGAATCTCCGAAGGTATGAGATTTCTCAGTCACATCCATTTCTTCCGTCTTCTTGATTCAACAGAGGACAGGGTTTAGATGACGTTAATAGAGTCATAAAAGTTGAGTAAGGAGACAAGAAGGCTGGGAAGAAAGGCAAAAGAGCTTTCTGCCAAATCCCTTCTATTTTTTACACATTTTTTCAGAAATATTAAGGTTGGAGGTAAAGAATTATAACATTTATTCATATTCTTGTTTTAGGAAAGTTTTCTGAATAATATACATGTGGCATATAATAAAACAGGATATTAACAAGCAATCTAAAAATATCTGTTTTAGTGCCTTGCTCACTATTTCTAAGGAGAATACAAGCTCACATTCTTAGAACTCACAGAGCTATCTTTGCCTAAAAATTGGAATGCCTGAGGGAAAAGTTGCCATTCACTAACTAAATAACAAAGAAAATTCTGCATATCGTGCCAAGACATTATGCAGTAGGTGGTATTAACATGGGAAGCTTTTATCATGAGAAAGTAGGAACCCCATTACCTCCTAAGTTAATAACTGCAACTTGTATTATGAAGTCCTATTTTAGTAGAGCTTTGTATATTTTTAAGGAATAAGAAAAGATCATTTGTCTCTCTTTCTATGAACCAGACCACATGATCAGTTGCCAATGCCTTTTCTTTTTTTGTTTTATTCCTTCAAAAAAAGAGAAGGTAATAATAGTCCTATAAGGTTGACTCCACATAGACTAAATTCACAAGAATGGAATTTTTTCATGAAGGAAAGAGCCTCCCAGAACTGTAGGCAGAAATTAATATCTGAGAGTAGGTAGATCACAGACCATTTGATAAATCTCGTTTCAAACGCTGTTCTCTAAAGAATGATTTCAACAAAGCCAGAACAAAATCCATCTTTTTAATTTGTAGTCACACCATGTAAATCTGGCTTTTACGGAAATGCATCGACCTCTCAGGAATGATTAGGGAATTGATGATACACAAATGTTTCTGACAGCACTGCTGAGTACCAGGCAGGAATGAGACCTGTGCTCTGGCACCAGTCCACCTGCTCAAGCCAAGTGAGAGAGATGAAGTGATGGTTGAAGCAAACATCCAGCCGGAGCAAGGCACCGATGCTGTAGGCCTTGGGCCACATGTGGGTCTTTGTGTTTTCCCATATTATTGCTCAAGAGAAAACAGTAAAGCCCTCCATAAACACATATTGACCAGCTCTGCAAACCTCTATTACCCTTACTGAAACACTGTGTGTTCCATGAAATGTGGCATGATGGGACATCACCACGATATAAATGTACTTTGTTCGTTTTGTTCTGAAGGGTATACAGCACTCTTGTGACCCTTCATGGGCACCTCCAGAGTCTCATCTATAAAGGAAGGGGATGTTCTGGTCTGGACATCAGCAGGGCCACTGAAACAATCAATTGAGCGCATGCTGTTCAAGTACTTCTCTGTAACAGTAGTGAGTGAGGAGCATTTGCTTCGAAACTCTCTAAGAACAAGAATAGGATGGGCTGAAAGGAATTTCACCCTTCCTATGAAATGAACCATACACTTTTACAATGGTTAACTCGACTCTAACTTCATAAAGTGAAATACAATAACACCTGCAGAAATTGCACTTTGGGCCTACTGTTTAGCTGTCAATCATTTTTCAATAAAATATTGGTAAAATCCCAGCCATACAAAGCTGTTAAAGTTTCTTCCCTAGCCATTACAAGATCTCTCCACCCCCCATTTTATTACATTTTGTTTTAATTTAAATTAACATTAGCATTAAGTACCCCCAAAAAACTATTCTAACTCTAAAAAATACAGTGTTATAAAAGTTAAATTAGAATGATTTGACTAGAGTAAAACGGAAAAATGTGTCCATCCACTGGCTGGCTCATGATAAAATGTGCTTAGAATATTAAAGGAAGGAAGGAAGGAAGGAAGGAAGGAAGGAAGGATTGGAGAGAGAGAGAGAGGGAGAGGAGAGGAGAGGAGAGGAGGAGAAAGGAAGGGCAGAGAAAGAAAGGAAGGGAAGGGAAGGAAGGAAGGAAGGAAGGAAGGAAAGAAGGAAAAGAAAGAAGGAAGGAAGGAAGGAAGGAAGGGAGGAAGGGAAGAAGGAAGGAAGGAAAGAAGGAAGGAATTGGGCTACAGGTCTGCATTTCATCCCGTCTGCCTCCCATCCCCCTGCTGCGCTACTTTCCTGGTTCTGGAACCCCCTGCTTTCACCCTGTGCCCCTGGTACTGTTGCTCTGCTGCTCCCTCTCAATAGGCACTAGGTTTGGACTCACTTTCTGCATTTTGATTTCAGCACTGTCCATCCAGGACCTGACTTGTCACCTTCTAACTGACCTTCAAACTTGTGAGACCATGGGATGGAGGCACCCAGGATCTCACAATGCACTGAGTCCCTGTGGGACCAACTGGAAGACAAGACTCTTCTGCCAGTTCCTACATAGGGAAAATACTGGGCAAGAGATTGTAGAGTGAGAAGTTCAGTCAGACTGAGAAGACAGAAGATGTTGGTCTTGCATTTCCTAGGCCCTTCTAGTTGAGGGAATTGAAAGTTTAAACTATACTACACCCAGCCTGATATAGTCCCTAGGTGCAGCCTATAAGCCCAGAAGATTATTAGAAGCATCATCTCTCCAGCACATAGGATCTAAAATAATAGTGTTACCTACAGCCCAGCCTCCACGGTCACCTTGGCTACAGCTTTCCCACAGCTGCCCAGTTTTATGACCCAATTTCTGCTTCTTAGGAGGTTTCCAACTGGGATTAGAGCTCTGCCTTGATGCCGAAGACTGCCTGTAGTGCTAGCAGCATATCTAATATCTGACAGCCCTCTCACCCCACATGAAACCTAGTTGCTGTCACCTGCTCACTATAGATCCAGCCTCAATCCAGACTGACCCTTGGTGCCAAAACATGGATACCTCACTGATTTCAGTATCATGGAAACCAAAAACTTCAAACCCAACTATAAGTCAGAACTCTTAAGTATCAACACCAAGTCTTGCCTTCTTGAACACTGTGAATGACCTACTACTTTTCTGCTGATCTAAACCCTTCGACCTTCCTACAAAGTCAGTCCTCACATTCCTGGTCCTGCCCATTGCTAGCTTCAGCTCTTTTCCTTACACCATGTCTCCTGGTAATGTCAACATGTTTTATAAGAAAAACATGAGGAGAACATTGTCTAAGAGTGAAAAACAGGTTTCAAATTTCAGATATACAGTATTTCTGATGATGATAATAAGGTCTGGAGCTGAATATCTTTTGCATAAAGTCGGGGAACTTGAAGGTAACCATGTAACAAGGGTCTCTGCACAAATGCTGAGCCCCATGTGACATCAGGGGTGCGACAGAGAGGAAGATAATGAGTCTGATGCTCAAGTGGTCAATGGATGGAAAGATATGGCCTGGAAGTTGTGGGTGAGGTAGGTAGAATTCTAAGATGGCCCCATGATCTCCACCCCTTGGTGTCCCGTGATTATGTTACATAGCCAAAGGATTTGCAGATGTATTTAAGTATATTAATCAATTGACCTTAAAATAGGGACATTTTTCAGATAAGCCTTTTAAAAACAGGAAGTTTTCTCCAGCCAGTTGCAGAAGAGTGAGTCAGAGAGTAGAAGCACGAGGGAGACTAGGTACATAAGAAATTCTGCTTCTCCCTTGAAGAAGGAGGGAGCCACATGAAAAGGACCTGAGAGCAGCCTCTAAGATGTGACATCAATCTCTTTCCAATAGCCAGCAAAGGAATAGGGCTTCAGTCCTGCAACCACAAAGAACTAAATGTTGCTAACAATAAGAATGAATCTAGAAGCATATATTTTCCCCAGAGCCTCTGGAAAAGAGCCCAGCCAATACTGATTCTGGCCTTGTGACACACTGACCAAAATATCCGATCAAGTATTTTGACCTACAGAATTGTGTATTAATAAATAAGTGTTATTTTAAGCACTCATTTGGTAATAATTTGTTATGCAGCAGTAGCACACTAATATAGTAGGTGACAGAAACAAGGATGAGGAGAGGTTAATATGAGCAAGTGGTATGAGTCTCACAGGGTAAGACATCATGATATTTAGAAGTACCACAGGTGATTCTAATGTGACATCAATGATGAAAACCTCTGTCTTTAGAGGTTATGTTTTATATGCAGGTGCTATAGATCCTTACACAATTAGGGTCATCAATATATATTGTAAACTGAACACTAATACTAGATAATAAGATGTAGAATGTATTTTTTGCCTTGCTACAAATTTTCATTGTCACCTATTGAGCCTTGGTATACTTATACTAGTATTAATTTTATTTTAAATATGAATTATAATAGATAAGTGAATAGACATACAGATTTAAAAAAGTAATGAGCTTTCAACATTTTATCTGTATTTCCTTCTCATCAAAGAGATTTCTGTTTCATGAACTAAACATTGGTAAAACAATTTCAATTTATCATTTGATTACCTTGTTTCTATATTAAATCTAAATTAATTTAGAGAAAATATCACCTTAAATGTGAATTGATTAATTAAATCAATTGCAAATTTTAATATAAAATTATGATTACAAGTTGTATGAAAAGACATTTTGTGATTTTTTTAGTGGAAATGGAGAGGTATTCCATAATTGTTGTAATAAAAGGAAGCATCTGATGCAATGAACAAAATTTTTGTATTGATTTAACGTTTTAAATGAACTAAATAAAATCATTATCTCAATGAATTGCAATTTATAGGATTTTTAAATCTCTACAATTAGGCAATGTCAACGTGCCCTTAGAAATAGCCTAACACTTCTGAGAGATAAATACTCACTTTGGAATTTACTTGCAATTTACTTACTCAGGTAATTTTCTATTAAATTCCCTGTTTTAGAATTCACTACCCAATTAGAATTTTGTTATTTCCTGGCTTTGAGATATAGCTCTTCCAAAAAATAGGTACTTTAATTTTCTCCTATTAGTCATAGATGAAAGGCCTCATTGAGCTTTGTCAACATGAATACTTGAAAATACTAATTGATTGGAAATGAGAATATGACTAACCTATAAGAAATGAAATGTGGATAACAAAAATGAAGAGAATTTTAGAACTAGAACAAGAACATAGATAAGGTAACATGAATATGGGAATAAGGAAGGTGAAAGAAGAGATTAAGTAAATAAGAAAGAAAAAAAACTGAAGAAAATATAACAAAATATTACCTTTCGTGCAATAAAGCAAATAAAAGAAACAAAAGGCATAAAGATTCAAAGGTGTTTTGTAAAACTGCCATTTTCAGAAGAAATTATTGCCTTGTAGAAAATCCTAAGAAATATACAAAGCAACTTTGTACAAGGTCAATATGGAAAAAATCAGTTATATATTTATATATATATTTATACATTGGCAGTAAACTGGATGGTAAAATTTAAAAAATAATTCCATTTACAATAGTATCAGAAACAACTTCTACACTGACAACAAAAAATTGTTATTAAAAATTATTAAAGATATAAATAAATGAAGAGATATACCATGGAATTAGATTGGAAGAATCAATACTATTAAGGTGTCAACTCTCCATAAAGTAATTTATAGACTGATTGCAATCCTAATCATAATCTCAGCAGATTCATGTAGAATCTTACAAGCCAATACTAAAATTTACCTGGAAATACAATGTTCCTCAATAGCCAAAATAATCTTGAAAAACAAAAACAAAGCTACAAGACTTAAATAAGGTAACGTCAAGACTGAATCAAAAGCTGCAATAATCAGGACAGAGTGGTATTGGCATAAGGACAGACAAGTAGATCGATGCAACACAATAGAGAATTCAGAAAGAGACCACACTTAAAACACTTGATTGATTTTCCAAAAAGTCACCAAGGTAATTTTAATGTGAGAAGAAAATCTTCTCAATGAATGGTTCTATAGTAACTAGATATCCATAGGAGAGGGAAAACAAAGAAAGCTTAACCTCTTCCCTGAAACTACACATAAAAATGAACTTAAGATGAATAATAAGCCTAAAAATAAAAACTAAAACTTTAAATTGTCTAGAAGAAAACATTAAAAAGTATCTTTACAAATAAGGACAGGCAAAAAATGAAAAAGAAAGTCACAGACTAGGAAAAAATATTTGTAATGCATATCTGACAACCGGTTTGTATCCAGAATATAAAGAACTCCCACAGCTCAGGAATAAAAAGATAACCAAACAAACAAACCAGCAGAAGGAAAACATCAAAAAAGGAACAAAGGACTTAAGCAGCCCCTTCAAAAGAGAAGATAGCCTTGTGCCCAATAAGCACATGAAAAAGTATTCAACATCTTTATTCATGAGGAAACGGTAAAATAAAACCCGTAGAATGACTAAAATTGAAAAGGTTGATGATACTTAATATCGAGGAGGATGTGAATCAACTAGAACTCCTGCACATTGCTGGTGGGAGTGTAAAATGCTACAGTCACTTTGGAAAGTAATTTGGCATTTTCATATACACCTACCCCTGACTCAGCAATCCTACTCCTAAGTAATTGCCCCTTCCAAAAAAAAAAAAAAATGAAAACATATTCCATAAGAAGATTTGTACAAGAATTTTCACACTAGCCTTAACTAGAAACAACCCAAATGTCATATTTCAACAGGAAGAATGAACAAATGCAAAGAAATACTATTCATCAATGAAAAGAAACAAATTTAGAAAACATGTTGAGCAAAAGAAGCCAGACACAAAGGAATGTATATCTTGTCACTTAATTTCTATGAAATCCAATAAACAGACAAAGCTAATCTGTGGTGATAGAAAATCAGAAAGAGCATTAGAAAGGTTGCCCCTTGTGCGGGGGTGGATGGATGGAAAAGTAGCTTGAAGGAAATTTTGGACTCACAGGACTGCCGTATATCTTATTTGGAGTGGGTTATTAAACAGGTATATCTAATTGTCAAAATCTCACACTGCACACCAAAGATCTATGCACCTTACTATATTACCTCAACACTGCCATGCCAACAAAAAGACTATAAGAAAATATGACAGAATGTCACCCTTTATTAATGCTGACTGGTGTGTATATGGCAAAGAATTATTCTCTGCATTTTCTTGTATTTACAAAAAACTCTAAAATATTTTAAAGTTAAACAAAAATTAAATATATCTAAGTCAAACAAATACTTCCTGCTCTTCGGGAGCTTGCAAAATAATGCAGAGTCAGACAAGAAAATAAATGTTTGTAATTTATCAGGATCATTATGACAGCAAAGACTTTGTTTCTTGTGTCTCTGAGGTACCAGTATGTCTGGGATACAAAAGATAGGATCTGAAATGGAAGGTATTCCCAGCCCTAATGAGCTTACTTTGGGATGTGACTTTAGTGTTCTAGAGTACCAGGGCCTTTGTCATGGGCCATCAAAATTTATAAAAAGGAAATAAATAATAATAATAAATATTTTAAAATTTATTCCTTTGAACATATACATTTACATATTTACAATATACACCCCCTTCCAGTAACTCAGAAACAAGTGAGCTTAGCACCTAGCATCAAAATTAACTAGTAAAAATAGGCAAGGACCAGATGGCTGATAATAGCAATAGCACTGTCTGAAAGACATACCACAAATCACACAGGTGACAGATTTGCTTTTCATTCTGCTTGTCTTGGGCTCCAAAATTGCTCTGCTCTGAACTGTAAGGTCATGTAGTGAATGTTTTTCGCCCCAAACTAAGTGTATCAACAACTGGGTTCCAGCTAATGATGGAGAGGTACACCTAAACACCAAAAATATGCCTGGGTGTGCTTTTGTGGATGTATATCCTAACCTTTATTCAACAGATGGAAATGTCCAGTTGAACTAAATGCCAACTTTACTTCCATTCCTCTGGGTGTTTTGAATACTGTTCCTGGTAGAAGCCACACCATCAGAGAACTCAGTCCTTGAGCAGCATTGCTTTGGTGCCTTATGAAAGCACCTTTCGTGAAAAGCATGTGATAATATTAGATTGGTTTTAGGAATGGCATTGAAGACATTGCCCACAACATTGTAAGGTCCCAGGTATGAAGATTTATGGGAGTTCCAATGCTAAGTAAGGCCTCCGTGTTGGAAAAGCTATGCCACCTCCAAACAGTGTTGTGATGACACGAGAATCCTTTAGTAGACTGCACTCTCCCCTTTGCTCCAGCCACTAAAAAACTAAAAACTCTAAATTAAATTTGCAGTCCTGGTCTAGCAATTTTCCATAAACTTATTTTATGATTTATTTTTATCTATTTATTTTATCATAATATATTATTGCATTCATTTCTGTTAGCTTCCTGAAATCTTTTCTGGAGAAAATAAGATTATAAATAATTAAATTTATAAATTCATCAGTCATATGGCTATTTTTATTTATTTATATCCACACCTACTTCCAAAAAAGGATTTAAAACGTCTCCATCAGGTATACTTGAAAATAAATTGAAACTTAGATTGTATTTACCTCAGTTTTGTTTTGCATCATGGAGATATGACATATATACAGACCATTTTGATGAACACTTGATGAGAGACATAAAAAATGAACTGCAGCAAAATAATAACTTAATGCATAGGAATAATTTAAGACACAAATTGGTTTTCTTCTTAGGATAATTAAGGACAGGAATAAGGGACATCTTTTCTGATATCTCCATGGACAGGCAAATAGTGTTGAGTACAAGCTACTTTCCAGTATCTTCACAGAGTAGAGACAACCCAGACCTTAGTCGTTGAGGGATATGGGAATAACCCTGGGGGATATGGGAATAACTCCCAGATTGATAAGAATAAATTTTCATCATCCCAGGAAAATAGGAGGTTGAAATAGCAATTGCAATTTTAGGAAAAAAAAAAATTATATGTCCTGTACACCCTGATTTATGTGCATACTGAGGCTCGTAATATAAAGCAGGATAATACGGGGTTTTTTAATGTAGATGCTCATCTGATGTGTATGCTCATCTGCATGAATTTATATATGTGCATTTCTCTGACCAAATATCGGTAGGAAATACAGAAACCAGCTGGTATTTAAAACCAGCTGGTATTTATATTTTACAAAAAAAAAAAAAAAAAAAAAAAAAACTTCTTGTACATTTTCCGGTGGAATTAAAGGTGTCATTATTTTTGTTTATTTTTATCAAAAAAGTAAAGTAGCTCATTTTACATAATACAGTTATTTTTAAATAAATATCGGGGATATAAATTGCAATATTTAACGTAATTGATATGGTGTATTTTTCCAAGGAGAAAATCTTTTACTATAACTTCAAAGCATTTTTAGAATGTTTTCTAATCATTCTTGATCACATGTTACAAGTAGAGGACAGACATTTTTGTTTTCAGGTGAAAAAGTTGCATCCTAAAATGTTAAATAACTATTAAAGTTTATAGAGTAGGTCTATAATAATGGAATAATCAAAATATTCGACATACTGTTTGCCCTTGAACATTAAAATTTTTGATTAATATATGGCATGGTTTTACCACAATGAGCCATTTCTTCTTTGCTCTTTTTTCATTGTCACCTCCTCTGCTATAAATATGACCCACTTTTGAATCTCACATATGGAATAGATAAATTCTTTATTATGGCAATTATATTTAAATGCTCCTTTCTCTCTTGAAATCATAAGTCTGATAAATTATTCAAAACAATTAGTAGGGACTGAGTGTTGTGTGTATGGTTTTAAAGACCCAGAAGTACACATATTACGACTAGAAATACAACCTAGGTCCATCTGCAAATCCTTCACATGATCAAGTTCACAGCTTTGTCTGTGCTCCCTGCAGCTTGGTTTAGACCTCTGCCATAGCACTTTCCCATCTTAATTTATATAATAATTTGCTGTTTATCTCCCTCCTTGGACTGTAACCTCCTTGAGAGCAATAACAGTATTGTGTCATCTTTGTATCCCCCTCAGTACCCAACATAGCTTTATGCAGGACTGCCCTATAACAAGCATTCACTGAATTAAAACAATGTGCGATATGACATAAAAGGGAAATCTGTTTACCGAAGGTCTCATTTACAGTGATTCATTAAGGTATACTACAAGTAGTCCAGCCAAGAATTGGCCTGTACAGGAGCCGTCAAAAGCATCATGCTACCTATTCATGTTTTCCTCTCTGCTGCCTGTCATGCATCTTAAATAACGGCAGTGCCAAGGATCTGATGGAGTGCCCTTGCCATGAGCCTATGGCCATCTGTCATACCAGGCTGTGAATGGCAGCAGATCAAGGGATCCAGGCATGGAGCCAAAACCAGGAAACCAGGAAACCAGGATCCAGACAAAACGTGAGGGTCATAATAGTAACAGGGTTGGTCAAAAGTCATTAAACAAATTAAAGTCAAAAGGACACTGACAGCAGAAGCCAAAGACTAATAAAAGGCAACAATGAGCAAATGAGAAATCAGCAAAAGTTGAAGCTTAGTCCAAAGTGTACTGATTATGCCCAAATGAGGTTACACACACAGATGCAGAGATAAACTGACAAGATTAAGAGAAGATACTTGTCATATAACTTTAAATAACAGTCCCATGACCAAACCTACTAGTGTACTTTGAAATATTTTTTCATAAATCTTGTAATATCTTATAAGAAGCACCATATGCACAATCGTATTGTTATTGTCTGATAAAATATTAATTTATTAAATGTAATCATTTCTATATAAATAGACCACAATTTTTGCTAACCTATTTTAGATTTCCTTCTGTTTTGTAACACATCAGGAGCTTCAAAAACTTTAAGAGATACTTGATTTAAGGAGTACTTGATAGGGTCCATTCTATACATTGCTTTAATCGTGTTGACAAACAGACATCCAAGCAAACAAGAATCCATTCATCTCCTAGCTCAGCAAGAACACATCTCATCTTCTCACTATGCTTTTTAAGGCCCTCCACAACCTGGCTCCTACCTATTTTTCAACCTTAACTCCTATCTACTATTCATAAAGAATAAGGCTATCCCTCTCAACTTCTCCTCCCCCACAGCAGAAGTAAAGAAGAGGCCAAGAGTTCCATGAGATCTGGGTAAATCTGAGCCCATTCCAACTCCCCTTTACTGTGGGCAGGAATAAGGAGGGGGCCTCAATCCCTGAAAATTCCTGTCAAGGCCTCCACTCTCTTCTCTCCCACCACACTCACAGCCTCAATACCACCATCTGCCTTGAAATCTTTGAAGCCAGTCTCACCTTGCCCTGTATCTGTGCACATATCTCAGAAAAATAGATTCAGACCTCCAGGTCTAGACTCATCCTCAGAATCATAATATCCTCTCTCATCAAACTTCCTCTTTCCTTTCCTAATTTTTCTCTGTAATATTTAACATAACATATATTTTTCTTGTTATGTGATTATTCACCTTTCTCTACAAGAACACAGCCTCTATGAGGACAGGAATGTTTGTCTGCTTGGCTTCCTGCTTTATCTGCTCTGCTGATAATAAGGCCTGAAACAAAATAAGAAGACAAAATATTTATCTAATGGATGAGTAAACATATATATTTGAACGGTCTGCTCTACATCCTGGACACAAGCAAATATTACACTGTTCCATCATTCCATTCAAATAGTTCCTGATGCTGCAGCTGGGACTCTCCCTCGTTCTCCTTTGCCTCTGCAAATCCTGTCAGGACCCACCTACAACCCCTCCTCTTCTGGAAAGCTTTCTCGGCCTGTTCCAGCCCACAAGTATCTTGTCTTCTTCTGAAATGCCACAGTCCTTGCTGTCATTTAACTATTAATCATTGTCCTACCTGTGCCAGCTCTACACGGCTATGTAGAACCAGTGTTTACATCTTCTGTGGTTATTTAGCTTATCATTTTTAATTTGTCTTCTAAACTACATTGTAAAGTGATAAGAACAGGAATGTTAACTTTATCCTTTTTTATTTGCCCTGCAGACTTCCAC
>NW_006494612.1:12218669-12242197 GCF_000325575.1 Pteropus alecto | reverse complement strand
ATAGCTGAATAAATAACTGAAATAATTTAGTCTTGAAGGCGAAACAATTACAATGTTCAGTTATCCATTGTAAAGGATGAGATTGGAGCTTCTTTTTCTTGTTGTTTACCTTTTAGTAAAAACAGAATAATGAATGTAAAAGTTTCCGAAAATGTGTCATGAGTTAGGAACAGTAGAACCTGTGTGAAAATAGCATGAGATAGACAATACTACAATAGACTCTGTCTACCCAACATTTTATTTACTCTCCTTCCTGGCAAACCCTCACTTTGTTCAAGTGTCCTCTCTCCTGCACAGTCATGTGCTTTAAGGGAAATTACACAAGCCTCATCCCAAGGGAGTTCTGAATGCTCTAAGCTAACTAAAGGGGTCCCAGTGTCCTTGCCATTTTTTGCTTTAGTCATTTGATGCAGTTCTTGGCACTCAATGCAATTTGAACCAATGAAGTGAGGCATAGTCTATTGAAGGACTTCAAGGAAAGATTTCTTGACCTTCAGAATAAAAAGGTAAGACAGTTCCATCTCTGGAAGGACTTCAAGGAAAGATTTCTTGACCTTCAGAAAAAAAAGGTAAGACAGTTCCATCTCTGGATATTGTTCTATCTGGGTATAATGCTTGATGCTGTTGTACCTGTTTTGTGACCAGGAGTGAGATTAGCTTAAGGACAGAAATAATTAACAAAAAGATGGAAGCCTGGAAAGAAAGGAAGAGCCTAGGTCTTTGATGATATTGTTTGTCAGCTGAATTAACCATCCTATGAACCATTCTTTTTTTGACATTTGTTAATGAGATAAAATATCTCTATATTTAAAGTTGATCTGAGGCAGCGGCTTTCTGTTACTTGCAGCCACAAGCATTCTGTATGATACAATGTTTTAAATATTTGCTCAAAATAAAATAGAAACAAAGATCTATATGTGAATGTTTGTAGCAGCCTTAATAATAGCCAAAACCTGGAAACAATCCAATGTCCATCAACTGACATATGGATAAGGAAATTATAGTATATTCACACAATGTAATATTATTCAGTAATTAAAAAAAAAAAAAACTCCCGATACATTCAACGATATGGATAAATCTCAAAAGCATTATGCTAAGTGAAAGAAGCAAGCCACAGAAGGCTACATACTACATAATTCCATTTATCTAATATCCTAGAAAAGAGAAAACTATAATGTGATAGCAAATTTTGTGTCAGCTTGGCTAGGCCATGATACCCAGTTTTTGACCAAGTACTAGTCCAGATGTTGCTGCGAAGGTATTTTTTTTAATTGTGGTAAAATACACAGAATATAAAATTTACCATCTTAACCACTTTTAAGTGTACAGGTTAGTAGTGTTAAGTATATTCACATTGTTGTACAAGCAATCTCCAGAACTCCTTTTATTTTAAAAAACTGAAGCTCCATACCCATTAGCCATAACTCTCCATCTCACCCTCCCCTAGCTCCTGGCAACCACACTTCTATTTTCTGTCTCTATGAATCTGACTACTCTATGTACTCCATATAAGTGGAATCATATAGTATTTGTCCTTTTGTGACTGGTTTATTTCAGTTAACAGAATATACCAAGGTCCATCCATGTTGTAGCACGTGTCAGAGTTTCCTTTTTGATGCTGAATAACACGCCACCATATGTACACCCTACATTTTCTATTTCTGCACTCACCTGCAGATGAACACCAGTTGCTTCCACCTTTTGGCTACTGTGAATAATGGTGCTTTAACATGGTATACAAATATCTCTTTGAGATCCTCCTTTTAATTATTTTGGGTATATACTCAGAAGTAGCATTGCTGAACTATATTAAATAAAGCTATCTTTCAGATCGATTAACATTTAAATCAGTAAACTTTGAGTAAAGCAGATTACCCTCCGTAATCAGTTAAAAGAAGACACCGAAGTCCCCCAAGAGAGAAGGAATTCTGCCTCTAGACATGAGCAGCAAGGACACCTCTTCTCTGGGTCTCCAGCCTATAGCCTTGCCCAGTAGATTTCAGATTTACCAATCCCACCATCACCTGAGCCAATTCCTTAAAATAAATCTCTCTACATTGATTGAGAGATAGAGATAGATGAGATAGATAGAGATAGAGATAGAGATAGAGATAGAGATAGAGATAGAGATAGAGATAGAGATAGAGATAGAGATAGAGATAGACAGAGATAGAGATAGACAGAGATAGAGATAGACAGAGATAGGAGACAGAGAAATGAGAGTAAAATAGATAGACAGAGACGGAGATAGAAGAGAGAGAGAGAGAGACATCCCTTTGGCTCTGTTTCTCTGGAGAACCCTGACTAATACATATAGGGACAGAAAACAGATCAGGAGTTGCCAGGGCCAAGATCTGATGGAAAACAGATGACCACAAAGTGGGACAAGAGAACTTTTTGGTACAAGGCTATTCCCTATCTGCACTGTCAATTACAGTAGCTGCTAAACACGTGTCTATTAAGCACTTGAAATGTGAAATGTGTCTGTTTTGAGATGTGTTGTTAAGTATAAAAGACACATCAGATTTTAACAACTTTGTATTAAAAAATAATGTAAAACATATCATAACTTTTATATTGAATACATATTGAAATGATATATTTTAAAATATTTAGTTAAATAGAATATATTAAAGTATTATATTATAATATTCATCTTTTAAGAACTGGCTAAGTCAATCGATCTCATGCACCATCCCCATTCCAGCTCTTTCCTGCCACTCTGATCTATCTTCTCTAAATCTTTGTCACACTCCTTGTTCATGACATGGAATTTGAGCTTGCTGGGTCAGATATCAGCCAAGAGAAGAGGAAGGACTTAGGGTTAGGAATTGTGTTCAAAAGGTGAGGCGTTCAAAACCTTAGATCCTGCTGGACTGGTTTTAAAGACATGATCTGACTGCCTAAGGCTATAGTTCAGCCTCAAAATGTTTTCTAGATGTTTTGAGGTATGTTAGTATAGCTTCCTAGCTGGAACACATTACCTAAAGCCAGGAACCATGTCTTATTCTTCTTGGGCAACCCATAAGTTATCCACTGCCTTTGACCTTGAGGTACAAGACTACTGGGTCTGACACCAATAGCATCCCCTGCTCGAACTGAAACCTGGCCCTCACAGGACTTCATATCTCCTATGACCTTCTCTGTTTATTCTCTCGCACCTCATATACCTCAGAATCTATAGATGTGATTGGTTTTTCTCTTATTCGTCATTGCTGCTTCCAGAACCGTACTCCCTAACTGTCTTGGAAAAAACAAAAGCCATGTTTTCTTAAAGTACATGCATTTCTGCTGTTTCGCCCTCTCATCATATCTAAGAATTGCATACCCCCTCATTTGTTGACATCTTTGGCACCTGGTTCACCATCCAAGTCCTGCCACCAGTGATCCAAAAAAACTGCCCAGCCAACCCAAAAATTGACTTCTTGTGGTTAAATTTAGCAGATAAATTTGGGCAATGTAGAAAAAAAGATTTAGCTTCCTATACCTACTGTTCCTTAATTCTATCCTCTCCCTTCACCAGCCTGTAATATTCTGGGGGATCCACTGGAAGAGGATCCTTTTCTAATTTAAGGATTGATTATACAAGTAATACATTTCAGTGTGAGAATGTTAAATAATCACAGGCAAAGAGAACAAAAATCAAAGTGACCCATTATTTTACCAAACAGAAAATCTCTATTATCATTTTAGTGAATATCTCTTCTCAGACTTATCTTTTTAAGCAACTAAATTTTTATTTTTAATAAAATGCCAACTCAGGAAATTGTAACTGCTTTTTGCATTTGAAATAACATATCTTTCCAAATTAATAAATATATTTTATTTTACATCACCACTTTTAATTTTATGCCATATGTTATTTAATTAATTCACAATCATGGGCCACTTAGCTCATCTGCAGTTTTTTGTTATTATTAATAGAATAAAAGGAACACGTTTGTACCCAGATCTTTGTGCATATTGATAATCTCCTTAGGGTAAACTCCTATAATAGAATTTCTGGATTAAAGAATTTGTAATGTTATATATATATTAATATCAAAGCATGTTTTAGATAGACCATCTAAGATCTGTGAATACCTACCTGTTTTACATCTTCTTAGACTATTATTTGACAGAATTCCCTTTCTAAGCTACAGCAAGAAGTAACTAAGCTTCTATCAGTATAAGTATGTAAAAGTTTTGCTTATTTATTCATTCTTAAAGTTGCTGGCCTTTCTCATGTTTATTCAATAGATGTTTATTTAGGACCTATTATGTGTTGGACACTGGTGCCCAATGCTAGGGTGGGGAAGTGAATAAGACACATGGAGTATAAGGATGACCGTGTGATTCAATATACTCTTCTTGCCTCCATGGGACTACAGAGGAAGGGGAATCTAAACTGGCCTATGTTGGTCAATTAAAGCTTCTTACTGTCAGGAGATAATATCTGAATAGGGTCTTTAGGGAAATCATCAAGTGGCCCAGGTAGCCCAGGTGGTCCAGAAAAGGAAGAACACCCCAAGGAGAGGGGGGAAAAAATATGTGTAAAGAAACAAAAACATACATCACTTTTTGTGATTGGACCATACACAACTACAGCCTTGCTGAAACCTAATTAAACACTAACATTATTTGGTGGTGGCGAAGAAGTTCTGTGTGGGGACTGTGATGCTAGATTATATTACTAATATCATTAATAAATTATTCTGTGTTTATTTTTCATTATAGAAAGAAGAATAGGACTTCTGCAGCCCTATTAATTCTGAATAAACTCATTCAGTTCTATTTTCTTATTTTTGCCAAGGAATTAATGTTTCTCCTGGTCAGGAGAAAGTCCCTTCCACTACCTCTGTGTTGGATAAACTCTATACAAGGGCACAGGTGGTTGAAGTTCAGACCCTGCAAGGCCCATTTCATTTCAACCTCAGGAGACATCTTATTTGACCAACATATTAGACCTGTTTTTCACATGTTACACTCTTCTGCAATTACTAGGGGGGAAAAAAATTCTCTTTCAGTTCTCCATGTAATCAAACCAAAGAATCTATACAGGATCATTTTTTATTACTAAACATTGTTTAAAATGCATTATTATACCAAACACACTTTTTTCTATACATCAGTCACAGCTGAAAAACTAAAAGTTTTCCATTCATATACAGCTTTAGTGTAATCAAAGTACTTTTAAATATTGCTCATTGAAGCCTCAAACAACCATGAAAAGTCTTGAGACTCAAAACAATCTTGGAATATTATCCCTATTTTTGCACTAAAGGAAACCAGCCTCTGAAAAGTTTCAATTAAGACTGAACTAATTGTTACTCCTTTGAGTCCCCACTGCCCCAGTGCCTGCCCCTACCAACTCATTCATTTTACCAGTGCTTCTCAGACTTTAATGTGCATGCAAATCTCCCGAGAATCTTGTTAAAATGTCGGTTATGATTCTAGTGATTTGGAAATGGGACTTGAGATTTTGTGTTTCTAACAAGATCCTGAGTGATGCTGATACTTCTGGTCTAAGGCACTCCAATGGATCGTTAGAGCCTGTTTGTTTTGTTTTGTCTTTTTAAATCCCCTGTCCTGCACTGTAAGCTCCATAAGGCCATGAACTATGAATTATTAATCATAGCATTCCCAGTATCTAGCTCAAGATTTGACAGGCTATAAAAGCCTCAGTAAATAGGAAATGAATGAATAAAGATATAAATAAATGAATAAATGAAATCCTAGAGTTGTTTTTACCATATGATGCTATCTCACAAAAACATGGGCTATGATCTACCATGTGATCCAGCAATCCCTCTACTGGGTATTTACCACAAAGACTTGAAATATCTGAAAAGATATTTACGCACTAATGTTCATAGCAGCGTTATTTACAGTGGCCAAGACATGGAAGTAATCGAAGTGTTCTACGATAGATGATTGGCTAAAGAAGCTGTGGTACATATATACAATGGAATATTACTCAGCCATAAGAAGAGATGAAATACGGCCATATGCGACAACATGGATGGACCTTGAGATAATCATGCTAAGCGAAATAAGCCAGACTGAAAATGTTGAAAATCACATGATATCACTTATATGTGGGATATAAACCTAAAAGCAACAAACGAGCAGGACAAACAAACAGAGATTCATGGACATGGACTATAGACTAGTGATTACCAGAGGGTAGGGGGAAGGGAGGAGGGAGGAGGGAGGAGATAGACGGTTAAAGGGGGTCAAATATAAGGGATTAGGGAGGGGGTGAAGTGGGTAAAGGGGATCAAATATATAGTAGCTGAAGGAAACTGGACTTTGGGTGGTAATCACACAATAGAATATATAGATATCAAATTATAATGTATACCTGAAAGTTATATAATTGTATTAACCAATGTTACCCCAATAAACTTAATTTTAAAAGGGGGGGTGAATTAAAAAATAAAAAAAAATTTTAAAAATTCACAGAAACAAAATTTAAAAATTAAAGAAAATGGGCTAGCACTACCTTTCCCTTTTAACTACAACATTTTTTAAAGTGAACTCCGGCTTCCTTAAGAAAGCCCAATATCTCAGGGGCTAAACACATCGAAGAGTATTTTTCTTACGCACCTAAGTATGTGTGAGTGTCCCCACAGAGAGTGGGAGAGGGAAGGTAGGGGGTGCTCTGCTCTACTCAGTCATGCAAAATCCAAACTGACAGAGGCTGTGCCAACTGCAGTATGAGGTTTTCAAGGTCACCTTCAGAATCAACACATAACTGGCACATGAGGTTTCGAAATAACCCATCACTTCTGCCTCTATTCCAGGAGAATCTGGGAAATGTAGCCTTTGGTTGAGTAGTTCTCTCTCTAGCAAGAACACCCTGGAGAAGAGAGCAGGAAGTATAGGTGGACCCAGCCCCCTCTACTCTGGTATGACCCCCCCCCACCCCAATGACTACCCACTGTCCTTCAGTGGCACTCCACACGTTCCCAGTTTGCATGGCCAAATCCATGATTTTTCCTTTTCCTGGATTATTTTTTTACCCAAACAGGCTCCCTCTGTTCAACTACTACCTACCTTTTAGTGCACATCTCAAAAGATATTTTTATGCAGTTTTTCCAGACCTCCCAAATAAATATGTTATCCCTCTTCTGTAATTTTTCTAATCTTTTGTACTTTTCTAATAATCTCTAATACATTCTATCGTGCCTTTCAGTTACGGGTATACTTATACATTCCCAAAGAGCAGGGACCATACCTGAATCATTTCGGTAGCTCTCTCAGCATCTAGTGGAAAATCTTACATATAGCAGTAACTCAGTAAATAGTGCCATTTATAAGTTGAACTGAAAACATATAGTTAATAACAAGAGTTCATCTGGTAAGAACCTTGCTCTATGTTTTTCAAGAGAGGAGATAGCTAAAACTCCAAAAGTGAAAGAAAGTAGAACTACCGATGCTCAAAAGCTGCAAATATAGCTAGAGCCATGACATAAAATGAAATACTTCTGGTTCACATACTTCCACTGAGCAACACTGCATTTTATACACTCCTTCTTTAATGGTTCAGACATGCAGTTCTTAACATCACATGGAGACTCGTAACCTTCAGAATACAGCATGAATCAGCTGGCTACACTGCAAAGAGAATATAAAATGCCATCAAGAATGTCCTAACTGAAACAGTAAACTTTTAAAGTACAAACAATTCATCTGTTAGCATCTTGGCATTTGGCTGTCTGGAAAGTAAATAGGTTAGAAAGATATCTTTAAAGATATTCTGTTACCTCCATAAGTCAGAAATTTTCAATCATGAGTCTGCAGCAGATCCAGGTAAGAGGTGCTATGACCTGGCCTTTTCTCAGTAGACACTGCATAAGCAATTCCTTGGTCCTAATAGGAAGACTTTCTAATCACCCATCCTTGAATTTCTAATAACTTCCTTAGGCTGAGCCAATTTGTCCTCACTTAATAGTTTATGGGGCATGGATTCTTAGATATACAATCTATAGAAGAATATCATTAAAAATATAACTCCAAAAACAAAATACATTCTCCATTATCTTACCTTTCTGGTTTTTCAAAACCTTGCCTAAGTGGTCTGGTTTGCTCCAGGGTGCTCTGAGGAACTAATGTCTGAGCTTCACGGCTCTCTCAGAGAAACAGTTTCTGTTTGGGCTTGAGGAAGACTATGGCTTTTCATCTGAAGCCGGGAATCAGCAGCTTTCTACAGCGAAAACTTTTTAGGATGCAGGTGGCTACCTTGGAAGGGAGCAGCAGATAAGAGAATGCAGGTTAGAGACTCTTCCCTTGAGGAGGGATCCTTTCATTTCCTTACACTACACCATTGATTCTCAAACTAGCCCTCATACAGAAAGTGCAGGGAGAGATGAAGAAAGCCACCTCACTCCAGATTGGAAGGTGACATTTTTAACAAGCAAGGGAACTCACATATGAGGCTTGTCTTGGATGCTGCAAAATGAGTAGATCTCTGCACCAGCTCCCCAGAATCTTGAAGTTTATATAGAGGCTGTAACTGTTTTCAGTCACATATACTGTCCAGATGGTCTCAACACATCATTCTCTCAAGTCTGTATTCTTAAAAACAGCTTCCCCTGTGAGTATGTCAGACGCAACATACATTCCAAGGGCAGGGGAGGGGATGGCCAGTTCACAGGCCAACCAGCACTCGGGTCCCCTTGATGACCTCCCTCAATAGTCCACCATTTGTAATCCGATGCCCTCCGCCTAGGGACTTAATAAATTTGAGGTTCAGATAATGGGACTCTTGGTAGAAAAAACTATTACTGACTTTGGGAATCGTTATCTTAATTTGTGTTTCCTCTTGCATATGTCTACATTGTTGCTGTTGTCTACACCTCAAACACAGCCAGGATGCTGCCAAACCAGCAGCCTCCATGTTAATGAAACTCCTTGCTGACCATTCACTGCACAGTGTGAAAAAGCAGGTTCTGTAAGATTGTAACAGCCGGTCACAAGGGGTGACATTTTGGAGGAGGTCATCGAGAGGTCATGACCTTCAGTTGATTCCAGAGCTAGACCAGGGCAATCCGAGGCCCCTGTCCTTGGAATGTACCTTCTGCCCACAACTCCCACAGTGGGAGCCCTTTTCGAGAACACAGCCTTGAGAAAGTAAGGTGTTGCTGAGACCACCTGGATGGTATATGTGTCTGAATCCACTTAAGGCCTCTATGTAAACTTTTAAGATTCTGGAGGGCAGGTGCAGAGATCTGTTTACCTTGCAGAACTGAAAACAAGCCTCATATGTAAGTTTCCTTGCTTGTTAAAACTGCTGCCTGCCAATCTGGAGTGCTTTGCTTTCTTTGGGTTCTCTTTGTCCTTTGTGTGCAGGGGACCAGTTTCAGGCTTCACCTGGGAACTCCTGAGATTGCAAACCAACATTCCCACCACCACTCCAATGGCAAACAGATGAGTGCAAAAGAATAAAGGGGGTAAATAAATAAGGTACTCTTGCTGGGAAAGAGGGAAAAAATGGAATCAGACTAAGAACTTTACAGATTAAACACTGAAAAAAGATTAAAATGCAATCCTTACCTTACAATATGTGTAAGGGAGTATTAACAAAGTTCTAATTTCTCATATTGATTACTTTGATCTTTATCTCTTAATAGGGAAATATAAAATATGAAGCTTTATCCAAAGAATTTTAGATACCAAAATTTTACGGTTTTCCTAAGGCTGGGCTTTCCTATTAAATAGTCCCCTATGAGAGCTAGAGGCTTTAGGCAGTAGTTAACATTTAATTCCATGTCTGTCATTTTAAAATGGGTGTGTGTCTGGGAGTTATGGAAGGTAATCCAACAAATTAGACTTATCGATTCACCTCAATAATTTACCAATTAAAATTAAATTATCAATTAAGGAGGTACTTGAGGATCTTCTGTGTGATCATGTTGGATATTGCAAAGGACACAAAGTCAAGTAAAGCGGCAGTCTTTTCCTTCAAGGGCTTAATTGGAAATTTTTGTTGTGGTTTTTTTAGTGAGGATGGACGTATAAAAAAGTTTAGAAAGTACAAAAATCATTGTAGGACATGAAGAAACATAAGTTCCAAAGAAAGGGAACACATGGGGGTTCAGAGAAGGGATAAGAGATACCTGATTGGCTGAAGTGAGAAAGGCTGTGTGCATGGGCAGGGTTTGAGATACAAGACTTGAAGGATAGCTATTGTGCTGTCAAAAGGAAACAGAGGTGAAGAAAGTTTATGTAAGGAAATAGCATAAACAATAGCATTCGCCATCATTACCATCATCATCATCATGAAATACTGCCATTTGCGACAACATGGATGGACCTCGAGATAATCAAGCTAAGCGAAATAAGCCAAACTGAAAAAGTTGAAAATCACATGATATCACTTATATGTGGGATATAAACCTAAAAGCAACAAATGAACAGGACAAACAGAGATTCAGGGACATGGACAATGGACTAATGGTTACCAGAGAGTAGGGGGTGGGAGTGGAAGAAAGAGGTAGACCAGGTAATAGGGGTCAAATATAGGGGGGTAAGGGGAGGGTGAAGTGGGTAAAGGGGATCAAATACATGGTAGCTGAAGGAAACTGGACTTTGGGTGGTAATCACATAATAGAATATACAGATGTCAAATTATAATGTACACCTGAATATTATATAATTGTATGAGCCAATGTTACCCCAATAAACAATAAAAATAATAATAAAATAAATAAATAAAGTAATAAAAACAGGTTACTTAAAAAAAAAATCATCATCATCGTGACTGGCATTTATTGAGTACTCACACTATGTTAAGCACTGTGCCAAATTCTTTATCTACATTAACTCCTGTCATCTTCACCACACTGCAAAGTAGAGTCTATTATTATCTGCATTGTAAAAAAGGAAACTGAAATTCTGGTTAATTGCCCAGGACCATATAGCTAAAAGTAGCACAATGTGAAACTGAGAGCAAATCTAGTTTGAATAGAGCATTTAGTGCCTCCAGATAAATAAAAATAACTAAGTCTAGCAATGTGGGTCAGAATTTCCCAAGGCCCTGAATGCTGAATTAAGGACATAGTTGACAGGCAATGGGCAGCCAATGAACGATTTTGAGCTGGTTTTGACACCACCCAAGTTGACAGCATTGTGGAGGCCTACCAGAGTGGAGAGAACTAGAGGAACAGTAAGATCAAGAAATTATTGTCGATTTATTAGGCAAGAAGCAAACTGAGAGTGAAGGCCTTGATAATGAAATGAGGTAAGAGATGTGATAAACATAAGAAGGTCAAATCGAAAGAACTTGTCAATTGATTAAGTTCTGGAACTCTTAGAGAAAATAAGAAGTGAACAGTGACTCCCAGATTTGGGGTTAGAGGCTGAAACGATGGTTTCAGAAACAGAGGTAGGTAGGCAAAAATAGAAAGTAATGCCTACGAGATCCTTCTCCTGCTGCTGCTCTTCCTGCTCACTCCTCTTTCTCCTCTTCCTCATCATCATCATCATCATCATCATCGCCATAGTCTATAAGTGATGGAACTTAGTCTGGGCCAGGCAGCATTTTACACATATCAGCTAATGTAACACTAAAAGCCAGTTCATGGGGAACACACTAGTAATATCCTCATTTTTATAAATAAGAAAATGGAGGCACAAATGGGCAAGTGACTTGCTCAAGTTCACATCATTTAACAAAAAAGCAAGGGAGACAGAATTATAAACTTAGGCATTCTGGCTCCGGAGTTCACCTTGAAATTTTTAAAACAGAGTAAGGGACAGACATCAAAATGTTGTTTTTGTTACACAAACATTTTTACTGGTGTTTCTAAATAGTGTACATAAGGGAAACTAGGATTAATAAACAACATCACTCTTGCTGGGAGGACCTCTGCCCCTTGTACGTTGTACACGATATCCGTACTGAAGCCTTTCCTCTTTCTCCATCCCACTTTTACAGGCAGCCAGGGCTTGTCTGCTCACACTTTTCAGTGCTCCATTAATTTTCCAGAGGCAGCCTGCTAGGATCTCTCTCCCCCGTCTGTGTAATCCTCATTCTGCCCTTTATAACTAATAGGGATATTCTCTCCTCTACAGAAAGAGAATCTGATCATTTGTACTTTCAATACCCTGACCTAATACATCTGGACAATGTGTGACTCTGCCAAGATTTCTACTTTTGTTTAACAAGGCAACTTGAAAATATTTATACTCAGAGTGTTGCATGTGTGGTGGAGAGCCCAGCTCGTGCTGTGGTGCTGACCACAAACGAATTGTTTTCATTTTGCTCACTTAGAGTCTCCTCCAGTGTCTTGGGGTGATATATGTATTTGATTTTCTTGTTTCCCTTTTCCTGGTTCCAAAACAACGAAGTTGAACCACGTGATGCCATGAGAAGGGGCCTAAGAAAAGGAAGGATACGCCCAAGGAGAAGAGGAAAAGAAAAAGGAGAGGTGGCCAAGTGAGAAAGCCTCAAGGGCCGCCTGACATCTGGTGGTGTGAGCAGCCGAGTGGCTGAGCGAGGCAGCAGCTGGCCTGGGCCTTGCCTCTTGACCCCAGGGAATATAAAATGAGCTGGCAAGATTGAGAGGACACAAAAACATTACACATCATTCTGGCTCAGTATAGCTATTGCATAGGACTCTAGTCTCACAAGCCACATGTAGTTCAACACCAGCTAACTAATGCTTTAGGGCTTGTTCCCAAAATTTACTATGATAAATTTTTTAAAAATACAGAAAAGTTGAAAGATTGATACATTGATCATAAGTATTCTTACTGCCTAAATTTGACGACTGTTAATATTTTTTAATGTTTTACCGTATTTGCTTTTCTTGTGTGTGTACACGTACATAATATATATATATTTATATATGTATATATATTTGTTTTACTGAACCATTTGAAAGTACATTACAAATATCATAACACTGTATTCATAATCACCTCAGCTTACCTCTAAGAGAAATTAAAATGTTCTCCCTAAAGAACATACCATTATATCTCAAAAAAAAGAATAAATATCTTAATGTTATCTAACATGTAAACAATATTTAATTTCCTATATTGTTCCAAAAACATAGCATCGGGATCGGATCTAAGTTCAACTTGCATTTGGGTATTATATCACTTCATTTTATTTTTTCAAGTTTTTTTTTTTTTTTGTAGCATACGCACAGAAAAAAGCAACAAATCATAAGTATACAGCTCAGTTCTCACAAAGTGAACACATATGTGTAACTACTACCCAGATCAAGAAATAAACTATTACCAGCACCTCAGAATTCTGTCCCGTGTTCTTTCCTCATCAGTATGCTTCTCCAAAAGTATCCACTACTCTGACATCAATTACCATTGATAATTTTTGCCTGTTTTTGAACTTTACATAAATGGCTTCATACAGTTCACACTTTATTTTGTCTGGCTTCTTTCAAGCAACTGTGCTTGTGAAATTCATCAATATAGTTGTATGTAGCAGTAATTCCTATATTCTCATTGCTATAGGCTATTACATTTTACTAATACTCTACAATCTATTTGTCCATTGTTGCTTGGCCATTTGTATACTCTCCTTTTTCAAATGCATGTTAAGTCTATGTACATTTTTAATTGACTTTCTAATCATTTTCTTATTAATGTATGAGTTATTTTTAAACTTAATATATGAGCTCTTTGTTAAATAGGTATTCCAAATATATTTTCTCACAGTGGCTCACCTTTCATTCTCTTAACTGTGTTTTCTGAAGAGCTATTTATTTTAATGAATATCAGTCTTTCTTTTTAGGGCTAGTGCCTTTTGTGTCCTTTTTAAGAATTATCTGCCTACTCCAAAGTTATAAATATATTCTCCTTTGTTACCTTCTGTAAGCTTTATTGTTTTACCTGTTACATTGAGATATAAAATCTATCAGGATTTGATTTTTGTGTGTGACATGAGTTAAGGGGTCAGATTCACATTTTTCCATATGGATAGCTCATTGAACCACTCCATTTATTGAAACAATCATTCTTGTTTCTCTTCACCGCTATATCAGTGTTGTCATATATAAGGTAACCACAAATTTTGAATGTCATATTTTCAGGGTTATTCAATTCGAAGAATTTTTCATTGCCATTGTTATTTTCTCTTTGACCATGAAAGAGAAAACTTGTGAAAAATAATTCTAAGACTAGTTATGAAAGACTAGCTTGTGGCAGACAAGTGCTTCTGATGAGAATGGCTAGGAAAGCTGGGTAAAATATAAAAACAAGCCATATGTCCTAGAAATTGGAAAGAGCTATCAGAGGATAACAAACGGAATCATAAAACAAATACTGGATAAATCCTATGAAAAGCAAGAAATGAAAGGGGAGAAAAACAGATGGAATAAGTAAAGAACAAATGGTTATATCATAGTTATAAACTTAAATGTATCAGTAACTACGGTAAATGGAAGAGATCTAAAAACTCCAATTAAAAGACAAAGATTGTCAGATGTATTAAAAAACCAACACTGTTACTTACAAAAAACGTAACTTAGATATAAGGATGCACAAAGTCTGAAAGGAAAAGAATACATGAAGATACACTAAGGGTTTTAATTTGCTATTGCTGCTGTAGCAAATTACCAGAAACACGAATAATTAAAACAGCACAAATTTATCATCTTACAGTTCTGGAGGCAAGAAATCAGAAATGAATCTTACGGGGCTAAAATGGAGGTATCAGCAGGGCTGTATTCCTTCTAGAGGCTCTGGGGGAGAATCTGTTTCTTGCCTTTTGCAGCTTTTAGAGGCCGCCTGCATTCCTTGTCTTGTGGCCCCATTTCAACAATCATGTCACTCCAACCTCTGCTGCAGTTATCACATTTCTTTCTCTGACACTCCCAGCTGGCATATATGGAATACTGCCCTCACTAATATAACTACACATATTACTTTCAAGTGTGTATGGTCCTTTTATACAAACTGATTATATGATGTGTTATAAAGTAGATCTCAACACATTTTAATGAACTGAAAGCATTGAGAATATGGTGTAACACATATTATTCATTTACATAAGCACAAGAAAATTAGCTTTATTTTTTTTTGTCCTCTGAACTTCAGGTACTCTGTCTTCTAATCGTAATAAAAATGCATTTTAATAACACACACAAAAAAAATAAGGTATTTAAATCTAATACTCCTTCGGGACTCATCCATCTAATTTTCTCTCTCAAGAGCAAAAGTATTTAGCCACACTAAGCAAAACAGGGACAATAAGTATTACATATACGGGGTTAGGTGTGAATCATAAGTACATTCACAGCTAACCTGTTCCTGACTCCTTAAACCTAGGAAGAAAAGTTGAGTGAGGGCAAAGTCATGGGCTGCCACCCACATAGGGATACCCGGTAAATTTTGCAGTGGCCCAGAGTGAGTTGAAGCTCATCCATTGTCAATTGTTGATTATATAATCTTGAGCAAGACAGTCAGGCTCTCTAAACCCGTCTCTTCTTCTATAAAGTGATCAAAGTAATAGTACTCCCCTCTTTTGTTTGTTGTGAAGGTTAAATGATATAAAGCAGGTAAAACAACATAGTATTTATATACTTACATTACATGTACTCAATAAATGCTAGCAGTCTTTATTTCAGTCCTAACTCACTAACACTTTAGCAGTGACTCTTACAGGAACACTGAATGACTTAGAGGTACACTAGATCAGCAGATGGGAGGGTAACCAGTAAACTTACCTCCTTGACACTTTTGCCCTTAGAGTGATTAAGAGATTACAAGGTTAATTGGTGAAATTTTCCTGATTCTGTTCCCTATGGACCAAGAGTCTAAAAACCAGATAGTAGCTAGAAGGAAAATATATTGCTGTGTTAGGATAAAGAAACATAGTCTGTTTTAAATATGTGTGCAAGCCATCCTCTGTGTCTGTGGGGGACCTCTGTAGGTGCTTCTCTCTATGTCTGTCACCGTCTATACTTATTTACAAACATTTATTAAGCACTGTCTATGTTCCAGTCATTGGGCATAGCAGCAGGTATGCCAACAAAGAGCCTATGCCAAGTGCCAGCATTCTATTTCCTCTACGTATTTATGTCATTTAGTCTTCATCAATGACTGAAGTATATACTAGTGTTATCCTAATTTTTCAGATTAGGAAACTGAGACACAAAGAGGTGAAGTAATGTTTTGTCACATAGATAAATATTAATGACTCAGTCCTTATTCTCAGGATGCTAACAGTCTATAGAATAGAAGGCTTTTTAGAACATTTTAAAACTCTATTAAATGTAATATCATCCAAAAGTTGACAAGAATCCAGATAATCAGAAATTAACTTGATATACAAGTTAGCCACAGCCTACTTCTGTATCACTAGCATTCCTGGTGTCTCATTATTCATCTATATAAAAAGCATAATCAGCTCCTTGTCCAAGTAATTTTAAAGGCCTTTTAGTAGATTAAACTAGAATCCTTTTAAAGTGCTACTAGAAATACTAATATAACTTTGTTCTAAAAGAAAAAAAAAAACATGAAGGGTGCTAATTACAGGTATAAGTAGGTTAACTGACAATTTTGTTAGAAGTGGTTTTAAGAAAGCTGGAATGTTATGTATCCAGTTAATAAGACACCAGCATAACCAAAGTTTGTTAAGAATGACTAAGATATAAAACATAACATATGAGAGAATACTTAACCACTATAAAAAACTTAAATTAAGTGCAGTGCCTAGGAACATATGATTCACGATGTTGCTAAATCGCAATCATGTTAAGAATATTGCTTCACCAAGCATGTGTGTGGCATGGTTTCCATATTATGAATGTGATCTTGTTGGTATAATGGGTGGGTCCAAGGAGAGTACATCTGTCTTTGGACTTTAAAATGCCAGTGCTACATTTTTAAGATGTAATATAAATATTGCTTTAAAAGAGACCATTCTCAAGAAACCACAGTCATGCATGAAGGAAATGTTGTTAAGAGCCTGGAGCTGTAGAATGTAGCTTCATAGAGTTAAAAAGGATTTTGGAGTTTTCTCAGGATTTTGGAGTAGAAGAAGAGAACTTAAATCAATAAATATTAATAAACAATCATCTGAGCACCTACTCTGTGTAGGCAACTGTGCTTGGGGCTTAGATGTCTCTTTAAAACATTTTTAAATTTGTGTTTTTGTTGTGTTCTATTCTTTCTCTCACTCCTATTGTCCCCTCCCAACATGCAAACACAAATACATACACATACTAAAACATACTCTAAAGAATATATATATATTCATATCTTTAGTACCTAGAAGAGTGCCCATATTTTGTGGTCAATACATAATTAATAGATAAATGAAACAAAAAAAGTAGAAGAAAGAGCAAAGGAGTGCAGAGACCTGGTTTTTGCCCTTGTTTGGCCAAGTCTTTATTTGTCAACCTCAAACAGAGGACATCAATTTCCTCGTGTGTACACAGACCATCTCTAATTCTCTTTTTTATTTTAAAATTCAGTCATTCTATGTCAATCTTCAAATACATGAAGAATGTCCACCCTCATATGTAAAAATGGGAAAGCATTTGCTCAGGGTTGTTTTGGGAGACAGATCACCACGCGTGATAGATTTGAGCACTGTGTCAGCTTCCTGTGGCTACTGTAACAAATTAACACAAACTTGGTGGCTTAAAACAACAGAAATATATTCTCTCCAAGTTCTGGAGGCCAGAGTCCAAAATCAAGGTGTCAACAGCCTTTCACAGGGAAATTTCATTTCTTGCCTCTCTTAGCTTCTGGAAGCTGTCAGTATTTCCTTAACTTGTGCCTCTGTCTTCACATCACCTTCTCTTCTATGTGTCTGTCCTCTGTGTCTCTTCTATAAAAATATGTGTCATGGAATTTAGGACCCACACAGATATTCCAGGATGATCTCCCCACCTTTAGAGCCTTAATCACATATGTAAAGACCCCTTTCCCAAAAAAGTTAACATCTATGGGTTCTAGGGATTAGGATATGGATATATATTTGGGGCACCACCATTCAGCCCAGTACCGGCACAGAATGGAGAAACTATATATCCACACTCCCTTTCTATGTAGAGGGTCTAAATTCTCAGGCCCTAAAGTCTGATGCAAAAAATATGTACCTTACTTTCTTTTCCTATAACTTCACTTTATCTCTATTTTGAACTCCTCATTCCTCTGAGCAATAGACTTCAGTCAATGCAGGGTCTCTCTCCTTGGGGTCTTGTCTATCCATGTGAATTGAACATTAGCTGAGATGTTCTCAGTCCCCTGCAGTCTTTGGTCAGTGGTCTGCATAGGTCACTGTCATACCGTGTCCTCATTTTCCCTTCTCCTCAGGCCTTTAATTCTCTTTACTGCTTCAGTATCCTACAGGGTATGTCAAACCTCATCTTGCCATCTCAGGCCCCTAGTGCCTAGCCATGCATGGATTTCCAGAAACAGCTGGGAGTGTCTGCTCAGTAAGTATAACCGAAGTTTCTCTACATGGATGTCAATAGAACACATTGCCTCATGTCAATGGAAATGAAACTAAACAATCATCTCATAGAATATTGCAAAGAGATTCTAGAGATAAAGAACAAACAATTTTACCAAAACTGATAGGATTTTTCAGTTGAACAGAATTTTAAAGATAGTTGTCTTGTCTTTTAATTAGATAAATGAAAAAAACTGAGGTCACAAAGATTTTTAAACTGCTTTCGCCAAGTCATGCTGCAAAACAGTGGCACGCCCAGGGTTTCCACTGCTGGGCTCAGGACTCTCCTTCCCTGCACCCTCCTGCCTCACCTCCTATCCCCCAGAAATAACAGTGAATCTTCGATACAGTCGTGAAGTTCCTGTTTGTCAGGGTGTGGATCCTCTCCCTGGTCTATTGCCACGTCAAGCCTATCCTAATTTAATCATCTTTATAGCACATTTCCAAAAGAAAGCATTGACTGGATGTGGCCTAAACCCCTAAAGAAAGGTCATCAAACACAATCGCCATTTCTCAGAGTGCACATGGCAGTCCTCACCCGGCACCACTGCACCCTGCTTCTCTTCTGGCTTATGAGGTCCCCTCTGGGTGCTAGGTCGGGAGCTTGGGCAGCTTGTGTAGGATGCAGATGGGACAAGACAGCAAGGAAGGGAGGGCCAAGATGATTTGATGGTGTCCTCAGGGCCTGTGGACAGGGAAAGCAAAGGGTTGGAATATTTTCAACACACATCTAGAAGTATGTTCTGAACTAGACTAATTTTAAGCAAACAAAACTCTGAGGCTGGAGTGTGGCCTGTAGAAAATGAAATAAGCAAAAGAAAATGCTGATCCTTCCCTTCCTTTTTTCTCCCCACAGCCCACTCTCTCCTCTCTTTCTAATTTTGTCTCCTTTTAATGCATCTCCCCAGATGGAAAGCCATCTCCTTCTCTCTCTTTATCTCTCCCTCTTTTTTTTCTTTTCATTTTTTTCCTCTCTCATTTCTTTCATTCTTCCTCAAAAGGCCATAATATATATTTTAATTGTTTTTATTTATTCAATCAAATAGTATACTCTTTTCCTTTCTTACAAAAAGGACTAAAGCAATTTAAAATCTTTTTTTTTCTCCCTTAAAGGGCCCAAAGTTTGTTTTAAATTGTTCTTTACATATCCATTATCCAAGATTATTTTTACCCTATAGTTCAGAGACTACCCCAAATAAATAGATTCCATGAGATCTTTCAAAGTCCTGCTTTCTAAAGTTTTGTCCCCAAGAAAAGTTGGATTATTTATCACTTGAATTCAGAGAAAAATTATACTATTTGAATTTGTGGGGAAAAGTTCATATTAGTATGATTTTGGGAAGCTGGAGGCTCTCTAGACCAGACACACACCACCCTGCTTTTACATATCACACTGGCCAAGAAGGGGTATGCTGCACATGAAATGGACGACGTCTTTATAAGGTGAAGGATTTGCCCATATTAATGCAAGTGCCTCTTATTTTGGTCTCCTCAATTCCTGAGAGGAAGGACTTAGGACTCTCCCAGGAAGCCTGCATTGGGGTTCAGGGCAATGATCTTATGAATGGATTTCCTGAGTTATTTATTTAGTACAGCTATTTCTTAAAGAAAAAGACAGTGTTTGAATGCTCAGGATCTGAGTCCCCAGACAAACACTATAACCTTATGCCAAACTAACGTGTCTTACATATAATAATAGATCCATTTATTAAGCCCATATTATGTGGTAATTATTGTATACATTTATATAATCCATTTTACTTATTAATCCTCTCAACTGCCATCTATATAGGAAAGTATCATTATTTCTACTCTAGAAATAAAGAAAGTGAGGCTTGAAGAGGGCCAACAATTGACCCAAGTTAACAAATTGATAAATATTAGAGATGAGATTTTGATACCAAATTCTATGTTCTATCACCCTATGTTTTTCATTTAAAATAATTAATCTTTCATGTCCCTTCCTAAAATTAGGAGACTCCATGATCTGTATAAAATCACCATTTTCATAAACTTCATCAAGTCTATTTATTAGAATTGGTTTAATCTCTCCATCTGTGCTCTTTCCAAGGAAATTTTCTCATCTCATACTCCAGAACCTCGCTTTCCTCTACGGTTACTTGTTTCTAATAACCAATGCTTTCTCTAGCCAAGTCAGCCACCAGACTATTATTTACTCAAATATGCAGGGCTGAGCAGAGGGCCCCACCTTTGGTAGGTACTGAAAATGTGTGAAGAGGTGAATTAGATCTGGGGAGTTCAGGGAGCGTGAAGGGTAATCAGCAGGGATAAAATAGAAGGAGGAGACTGGCCTGTTCTGAGGAATAGTTTGTCAAGTAGGATGTGGTCAGGTTAGGAAAGTTTCACACAATGTGATGTTTCAGGTAGGAGGAAGCCAGTCAAGGTTTTTGATTAGAGGTATTGCAAGAATATAAGCAATCTTTCAGAACAATTAACCTACCAGTCTGATGCAGGATGAACTACAGCTGGAAAGAGAGTGGAACCAGATGCATCGGGCAACAACTTATACAGAAATCCAAGCATGAACTAATGAGGGCTCAGACAGGACTGGAGGAAATAGGAATGATGTCTCGACACTGAACTAAGCTGCATTTCTTATGTTTCCTTAAGACAATTACCTGTTGAAGTTACTTCGAGAGCTTAAGTAGTGATGTAGTTGCTGATATGTTTAATAATGAAAAAAAAAAAAAAAGATATATTACACAATATTTCCTTCCCCAGGCCTTGCTGCCCTTTTTCTTTAATGCCCTGGAGACATTATCTACTTGACACTATCCCAAAATATGTCTTTTACAAAAGCTAAAACTTGGGAGAAAACTTGAGGTTTTATTACAAGTTGATTAATAGTTGCAGCTGTGAGAGGGGACCCAGCATCAGAAGGTGTGGATTTTGATCCAAGCTCTGCCAATTAGAAGCTGTGTAGCTTTAAGCAAGTTATTTCACCATTCTGAATTTTAATTTTCTCAGCTGTAAAATGAAGATTACAATACCTATCTGCAAGATTATGGCCAAATTTAAATGGAAAAAAAAGTACATGAAAGTACTTCGTACATTTTACAATGCAATGTGAGTACAGAATTTTATTTTTGTGCTCAATTATACATAAATCGAAGCTAAAGCTCTCCTTCAAAATGAAACTTTATTAAAAATCTCTGCAGTTACTCATTTCCTGCAGTTATTGTGGGGGCAGGGGGCATCCAGCAGAAAATGGGAGGAAATGGCATCAGGCAAGCAAGTGACATCAGAAATGTTGCCAATCAAGAACAGGACCCGGGCAGTTCTGATAAATAGTAGCCATGATGCATGACAGACAGGAAGAACACAAAGACTTGGAGAAAGGGGTTGGATGTCAGAATGATCAGGCATCGGTGTTGGAATCCTGGAGTTCAGGCCAGGGAAGATTTACAAGGGTGAAGCCAGACCCTAATTTCAGAGAAACTTAGAGGCAGAAAAACCAAAGCAGGAACATGGGCATAAGGGCAAAACCAGAGAGCCATGTTACCAAAGATGGGTTACAAGGAAAGAATTTGGCACAAGAAACAAGGCAACAATTTTGTTATGGAACTAGAATTTAACAGGCGAGCCTTGCAGCCATAAGGATAATACCATGCTGAGCTGCCTAAGCTACTGGCCTCAGGTTCTGAAAATTTCCCCTCTGCTGGTGGGGTTGATATGCTTTTAAACTGAAGAGCAAGAGGTTATATTTATACCTATTAAAACTCATCTCGTTTCTTTTGGCCTCTCAGTCCAGCCTGTCAGTATCTTTTTGAATCTTGACACTGTCATCCAAGTAATTAGTTGTTGCTCCCAGCATCATGTCATCTTCAGATATGATGAGTGTGCTTTCCATGCTTTGCTGCTGGTTTATTAAAAGTTCGATAGAGCCCTGTGGCACATCCCTAAAAACTTCCTCTAGAAGCTAGCCAGCTTCAAAGCCACATAAGACATTTTCAGTAAGCCCCATTTCTATAAGAGTATCAAAAGAGGACTGTCAGAGTTCTTGCTAAAAGCCCAAAACACTGAAAGTCATAGCTCTGCCCTCGAGTTTCCACTCTTGACTCCCCTCTTACACGCTTAGCTACCTCTGAACACATGCTCACCTCCTCCCCCCACCTCATCCCACCTTGAACTTACAGTCACTCTTTGTGCCAAAGCCCACTCCTTTCACCTGTGCCATGAATCCCCTATCTCTGATCACTTCTAGGTCTTTTAATGCATCATTTTCCCTCTGTCTTTGTTTTCCACCCCTTCCTTTCCATCAGCTTCTTAGCCTAGCACAGTAGTTCTCAAACTCTTAGCATGCATCAGAATCTCCCGGAAGGCTTGTAAATCATAGATTTCTAGGGCCCCCAAATTTGCATTTCTAACAAGTTCCAATGGACCTTGTACCAGCAGCATTGGCAGCACCTGGTAACTGGTTAAATATGCACGCACATTCTCAGGCCGCACTTCAGACTACTGAATCTAAATTGTGGGGCTAGAGCCCAGCAATCTAGTTTTAACCAGCCCTCCAGGTGATTCCCATGCATACTAAAGTCTAAGTATCACTGGTCAGCTTATAAAGTAAAAACAGGGCTTTACAGTCAGGAAAATTTGAGTCTAGATTCTTGCTGTGCCCCTTCCTGTGTATTGAAGTCACATGACTTGTCTTCATTAAGCCTCAATATTTTAATCTATAAACGGAATGATAATACCTACTTCTGTGGGTGGTAATGAAGATTAAATGAGACAATATAGGTAAAGAACTCAGCACAATACCTAAATATTCAACAAATGGAAGCTATATTTGCTTAATATATCAGAAAATGCCTAAATCTCTACCACCATAAAAAAAAGTCCCTCTCTCTACCCTATGTCTCATTCTAATGTTTATAGCTAAACCCATAAAAATCTCCGTTCGCTGTCTCCACTTTCTCACACATCATCGGTCCTTAGATTGCCACAAATGGCTTCTGTCCCCACCACCCCACTACACGGGCCTTGCTAAGATTATCCCTAATCGAATTCCAAAAGTAGTAACCTCTGCAGGTCTCGACATTCTAACTTCTGTATTCTTTCCTTCATGACACTCTCTTTTCCCTTAATTTTC
>NW_006494612.1:12178751-12218638 GCF_000325575.1 Pteropus alecto | reverse complement strand
TGATTCTGTCTCAGTCTCCTTAACTGGCTCTTCCCCCTACTAAGTGCCGTTCAGTGTTCTCCACAATCCACCTTTGTTTCTTCTCACTCATGACCATAGCTTTACCCACCACCTATTCACATTCCCAGACAAGAGCTCTCTGGAGTTCCAGACATCTCCAGATGACAACAAACATTCCAACTTGGAAGACCTGTGGCACCTCAAAGTCAACACAACCCAAAGACCAGACTCACTGTGCTCCCAGATCTGTCTGTTCCTCCTTCTCAATTCCTTATGTTCCCAGATGGACTGGGAGCTCTTGAGGTCAGAGTCAGGGCCTGACTAACTCTGATCTCATCAGATCTCTCATACCTGGTCTCGGAGCCAGTTAAGCACTTAATAATGTATGTATTTATTGAATGCGTGAATCAATAAAGTGAATTATGTCATTTTGTCTAGTAGCTTTTATAAAAAAAATTAAATGCTCTCATAGAAAAAGAAAATGAATTACTTTCTAAATCCATACTGTTAGTTGGCGTCATCACTTCCCCTTCCTGGTCTTGACTTCAAATTCACCAGTCTTTAGGGTCTAAATTGACCTTTTCCCTTCGTTAATAATTAAGATATTTACCCATTCCAGATATTACATTCCTTTCTTCATAAATCCTCCAAAATTACCAAGAGTAGTTTCATAATCACACAGGTAAGCATTTTAATTCTGCTAGAATACAGTTTACCCAGAGACTTGAACACTTTTAGAGCACATAAGTGTTTTCTCACTATTGCTTATCTGAGGTTTCTGTTCCTTTTTAACTATGTTTGTTCTGCAATTTTTAGTTTAAAGATCATTCTCCTTGATAGAAAAGACAGAGGTGAAATCAAAGTTGAATAGTTTTGTCCTCTCAGTCATTTACCCTTAAACCACCCATCCCTACTCCACCAAGCTTTTATCCCTTCCTCATCCTTTAGTTTTGAATGTCTTTTCCTATCATTTTAGAGTTTTTATCACAATGAGGTTTAGAGTTGCTGATCATATTCTTAGATTTTTAGTCACTTTAGGAATATTCATTCTTGACAATGAGCCCCTCCTTCAGTCTTTTGTATCCTGGTCAAAGGAGAGCCAGTAAAGAGATAAAAGGGGGTAGGAATTCAGGCCTGAGAATGGAGCAGATGTCCCCTGCCCTGCCTGAGGAGGTCTAAGAAGTACAAGCAGCACAAGTATCAGAAGGATAGGAAGGTTAAGCATCAGATCTCAGTAACAAGAAAAGCCCTGGACTGGCCAGATGTTTCCTGTTGAACCAAAAAGTCAAGTATTTTAGCTTCTTATCTGATAACATGAGCTTTTCAAATTTGTTGTTATTTTAATTTTAGATTTGCCTTATCTTAATTCCAGATTGCTATTTAATCAGCAGTGGTTTGGAACATTTCTGCTCTTAGTTTCTTACTAAGTTAAGTATTTAATGATCTGTAAACAAACACTTGAGAAGATACTACTTAAAGGGCCTCTAATCCCTCTGTACTTTGTTAAACGAATAAATTCACTCTTAAATTTATCTTTTGAATTTCAAGTAAGCATTCTGCTACTAATGTCATAAACTGGGGCTGGGGGTGGTGGCGGTTGCAGGGAAGGAAGCATCACTTTAAAAATCTTTTAAAGATTCCTCTGCCAAAAAAAAAAAAAAAAATGGACTTCTTAGTTCCCACTCCAACTGAGATCAGTATTTTTGTGGAGACTCTGGCCATCATAACTGGGAAGAAGGGTAAAGGAAGAGGGGAAAAAGCAGGGAGGTGAAAGTGTAGGATTAGGAGAACCCCAGGTTTATGAGGGCAAAGGAGAACCTATGTAAATGTAGGTTAAAATTCAAGAAAAGAAACTCCAAGAAGAAATACAGGAATTATATGTATATATACACAAATATATAAAAATTAATTTCATATGTATGAGATTATATATGTATATATATATAATTATACATAATCTCATATATAATATATATAATCTCTCTCATATATAGAGAGACAGAGACAGAGAGATAAACACACAGAGGATTTTACAGGCAAAAGAAGATCAAAAGCCAAAGGAAGCATTAAAAAGCAAACAAGGGAAACAGAACAAGGGTGAGCAGGAAAGACAAGGCTTTAATAAAACAATTGCTCATTACCTACACTCACTTCAGATTCCAAGAATGGGAGTGACATTCTGCAGGTTGTGATGGTTGGAGTACATTCTTTTGAAATAAGCACTCACCCTGAGATTTCTCTATTTCTTTAGATAATTTCATTTTACCCAACATAAGAACCATTTTTTACAGGACTGTCAGATTTGTCGATTTATTTATTTATTTATTTAGCCACGCATGCCTCTTGGGTCCCTTCTAGAATCTCAGGTTTGGGGATTATGCTTTTTGAAAAACCTGCCTAACGTTAAAATTTGCAGTTCTTTCCCATGGCAATTACATAAATCATAACATAGTCGCTTCCACTTCAGCAAATAATCTTCCTTTGTTCGTCAGAATTAGGTTCAGAGACGCAGTTCCCTTTTTTACTTCTAAGGAACAAAACTGTCAGGAGGTCAAGTCAAGTATTCTCAGATCTTCTTTATCCAATTTATTGTCATCGTTGCCCCATATTTGAAAATCTATCATGATGAGGTTGCAGCTACAGTCCCCCAAAATATTTCCATCTAATTCCCCACCTGAAATCATAGAAGTGGAAGCAGATCCACATCACTTCTAAGCAGACGCCATGACCACAAAAACCACCACCATACAGGCAACACCACAAGATCTCTTGGTCTCTAAGATGGCCACGGCATAGGGAAGTGAAAATAGACAGGTATCTTAGGGCCTAGGGCACCAGCATTAGGACCCAATATGAAGCAATGGGGAAAGCAGAAGGAAAAAGGAAAAGCAAAACTGGAGGTGGTGAGGTGTGCAAAGATGTCAAATATCTGGAAGGAAGTGCGCAAAGCACCAAATATGCTGTGCTTCCTAAATGGTGGAGCCAAATTAGGATGCGGTGTCAAGGATTCACTTTAAAAAAAAAAAAAAAAGCAAGCACAAAAATATCTGGAGCAAATCAGTAGGATTTATTTTGATCTTGGCTTTGATACATCTAATTGTGCTATTTTAGAGGTTCGTGAGGGTCGAATCTCATCTGTTTATTCACTACTCTATCCCTGGCACATTCTAAATGCTCAAGGAATTAAGAGTGAATCAATTACACATCAGTGTTTTTAACTTTTTTTAATAGACTGGCATAGGTGTGGTACACAGTGGTCAGAACTGATTCAAAGGTCCAGCGCCAAAGTGGAGATTATGCTGCCGTGCTGTGTCAACCCCTTGGGCCAGGGCCTCTGTCAGGCGTAATCCTCTGTCAGAGTTACATCAATTCATAATCTTCCCACAGTCTCAATATCTCTAAGCAATCCCTACTAATAGAGATGAGAGAAAGGATTTCTAAGTACTTTTTCTGTAGCATCTTTGCCATAGACATCTTTGCCACAAGAATTTTTTGCAGGAAAATTTTTGCTGCATAACTAACTGGCTGTAAGGTAATTTTGTCATAAAAAAAGATATAATCAGCATTAAAAAGGATGCAATGAACCACAAAAAAATTAATAACAAAATTTAAAAGACTTTCTTTAAAATGTGTGTAGATTCAGGGCAATACTGCAAAAATAACTGATCTTACTTTATGGATTGTACCTAAGCACTTGTCTTTATTTTATGGAAAATGTGAGTTCAACTCTGCACCTTCAAAGAAGACCCTCAGTCTCTCTTCCTCCAAAATAAGAAACCAACTTTATGGGCAAATCATCCTCATCTGGAAGAAATGCCAACTATTTTGAGAACACCACCATGTCTACTCATCACTCTGCAGACCATTATGAGGGCTAGCTAAGATTTATATAGAATATGAAAATGGAAGTAACTATGACAACTTCAGCTATCGAGAAATGAAACCTATCTGATGACTAGCTTAAATATATTAAGTCTGCCAGAGGTGGTTGATTTGTCAATGAAGACATTAAACCAACCAAATAAAAGAAAACCCAACTGTCAACCTGTTATTTTATCTTTTTTTATGACAGTTGATTGATTTGTCCATGGAGGAATGAACCCCAACAACAACAACAAAGTGTCAACCAGTTATCTTTTTTACAGCAAAATTGCCTTATAGCCAATCGGTTATGTGATAAAAATGTTTGCGGCAAAAATACTACAGCAAAGATGCTATGGCAAAAATACAGAACCTATATTTAATATAAGTATGAATCAGTTACACACTTCAAACAATTATTTTTTGAAAGGTTTTTTCTTAAACAAAATTAGCCCTAGATTACACTATTAAATATATTTCACCTTGATTAAAATTGTTATCAATGGGAACTTTTAGAAAGGCGTTAATGCGCTTTTTAAAAATGTTTGTGCTGCACAAATGAATAGATTCCTTACCCATCTGAACTGTATAATAATTAACAATTCTCCAATCCCAAGCTAAAATTCCTATCAGAGTAATGACCCTACTATCATCACTTATCTGAAATCTGCCCAATGGGTTCAACAAATTTCTGCTTATTATAACACAACAGAGTAAGATGTTTTCCTTTGATAATCTCTGCAGCGACAGAATCCTAATATCCAACTTTTTGGGACTTTAAAATGTTGTGAATCTTTGAACCCCACTTTTGTTTGAACAAGAGTACTTTTTTTGTGCTAGTTTGCCTGAACTGGCCCCCCGCTCTCCTCTCCCTCTCAGGGGAGCATGGCAGGCACTTTGTAAATCACCAGAAGTTGTGGCAAAGGGTTAGTGCTCAAGAACAGGTTTCCCTCAGAGGGACGAGCTTCCCACTTTCTCTCCCGATGTTGGCTTGCTTTGGGGAAGATAATCTGGCCATGTCCCTGCTGTTGAGAAAGCTGAACACAAGCCAAGGTCATAAAAGGCAAAAAATGGGGAGGAGCACCTCGGTTCAATCTTTCTCAAATTGTCACTGAGACTCAGAAGCCATAGAAGCCACATTTGAGTGGGAGATAATGAAAACTTAAATGCATGGAAATCACTGAGGAGTGTTCTACTTCAGAGAGTGAAAGGAAAGAGGACTTAAAACAGATCCTTGAGTAAATACATGAGAGAGCTCTTCTCTCTAATCTCTTTCCAGGTACTCACAAAATAGTAGAATTCTACTCTTAGCTCACAGATGCTTATGGCTATGATTGAAACAAAGGACAGAAGAGAAAAAGCATTTTTATTTTCTCTATCAACTCCCCTTGCCTTAGAGTTGATCCTAGCTAGAGTCCCTTGAGGCTGTGACTGGTTATAGGATGGGCAGTTAGCTGGATACTGGATGAGAAACAAAGAAAAATAAACTCTGATGCTAAGGAAAGGTGAAAGTTGCCCATGAAGGCAAGACGTATGGTCAAAGGGGATCAGTCATCCTAGATATGGTATAATTCTGACACCAGTTTCAATGTATGGGGGCCTTTCCCACACCACCAAGCAATTCTTGATTACCAGCTAGGTGTCCTACAATTCAAGTCAAATCTGATACTATCTGCCTGGGGATAACATCGTATTGTGCAGGTGAAAGGACTCAGTCCTATAAGACTGTCCTTCACTTCAGATGCCAGTTGAAAGTCGAGGTTAACACCTGTGTTTCTGACCTACTGGCTATAGATCAGAGGTTCCAACAACCCCATCCTTGGTTTTAATTTGCTAAAGTGGCGCACAAAACTCAGAGAAACATTTGTCTTATTACTAGATTACCTATAAAAGAACAACCTTCTGAATGGGAGAAGATATTTGCAAACAATACCTCTGATAAGGGGCTAATATCCAAAATATATAAAGAACTCATACAATTCAACAATTAAAAAAAAACACAGTTTAAAAATTGGCAGAGGACCTGAATAGACACTTCTCCCGAGAAGATATACAAATGGACAACAGACACATAAAAAGATGTTCAACTTCACTAGCTATTAGGGAAATAGAAATCAAAATCACAATGAGATACCATCTCACACCTGTAAGAATGGCTCTCATCAACAGGACAAGTAATAACAAGTGTTAGAAAGATTGTGGGGGAAAAGGAACCCTCATACACTGCTGGTGGGAATGTAAATTAGTACAGCCACTATGGAAAACTGTACAGAGTTTCTTCAAAAAATTAAGAAGAGAATTACCACATGACCCATCAATCCTTCTTCTGGATATCTAACCAAAAACTTTGAAAACATTTATCCATAAAGATATATGCACCCTAGTATTCATTGCAGCATAACCCATGGTGACCAAGACATGAAAACAACCAAAGTGCCCTTTGATAGGTGATTAAATAAAGATGTGGTACATAAAAACAATGGAATATTTTTCAGCCATAACAAGGGATAAAATACTGTCATTTGTGACAACATGGATGGATCCTGAGATAATCATGCTAAGTGAAATAAGCCAGATGGAAAGGGTTGAGAACCATATGATTTCACTCGCATGTGAGATATAAAATTGAAAGCAACAAATGAACAAGACAAACAAAAATTCATAGACACATGCGACAGTTTAATGTTTATCAGAGGGAAAGCGAGTAGGGGGAAGGTAGATAAGGGTTAAGGGGGTCAAATATATGGTGACAGAGAGACATGTGACTTTGGATGGTGAACACACAATGCAATATATGGATGATGTCTTATTGAATTGTACACTTGAAACGTGTTTCATTTTATTAACCAATGTCACCCCGATAAACTTAATTAAAAAAAATAAAAAGACTATAACTTAGGAACAGCCAGAAAGAAGAGATGCATCGGGCAAAGAATGGGGAAAGGGAGCAGAGCCCCACACACTCTCTCCCAGTGCATCACCCTCCCCGGCTTCTCTCTCTGTTCACCAACACAGAAGCTCCCTGAACCTCATCCCTTCAGGGTTTTTACGGAGGTTTCATTACTAGGCATGATTGATTAAATCATGGGCCATTGGTATTTGAACTCAATCTTCAATTCCTCTCCCCTACTTGTCGGGGGAGGGAGTACTGAAAGTTCCAACCATCTAATCACAAGGTTGTTTCCATTGGCAACCAGCCTCCATTCTTAGGTTATCTAAGGGCTTTCCTAAAATTACCTTATTAACATAACAAACAAACACCTCGAACAGTTTCTGCACTTAGGAAATTCCAAGGGTTTTAGAAGCTCTTGCCAAGAATGGGGAGGAAGACAAAAATACATATTTCTTACTATAAATCACAATATTATATATGAACATACTGGAAAGCAAGAGAAACTCTAAAGCATCATGACCAAGGCCAGAAAGAAAATTGGCATCTGAAGCTAGAAGTCTGAAAGAATGACAACAGGCAAGACCAAGAAAGTGAGTTCAGGAAACTGAGCCCATAAATGTCCCCTAACACAATGTTACCGGAAAAGGGTGTGAGAACTCATGTGTGTTTTCTTAAGCAGTAGGTTGGGGGAAGCAGTTAAGGGCATCGTGCTTATCAGAACATGTTTAAGATCATACCTCCAGTTCTTTACATGCTTACATAATAATATAAACACGTAAAGTATGTGTGTGTGTGTGTGTGTGTGTGTGTTTGTGTGTGTATGTTGAGAAGGATGTTTCTACCTGGTCCCTTAAGGATTCACAATGGCAACTGACATTCTCTCCAAGTAAGCAAGCCATTAATTTTATTAACCTGAGCATAATTTAAGACCCAATGTTGGGCTGGAATAAATACTGTTCTTCATATCTATAATCCATGCTCAGAGAATGTGTTTTCTTTAGCAAGAGCAGAAAGGTGAGCTAAATAAAGGCTTTTTCCCCCTCCCCCCCGAAGGATTTATGACATTTGAAGAATTATGTAGGTTATTTTTAATGCCATGTAAGCACCCTCTAAAAACACAGAAAAATTCTCTGACGGGACCTGAATTACACCATGTGTGGAAGATCTCCATATCTGCTCAACTAACATGAGTCACAGGGAAGGGGTAATGTGGAAATAAAACAGGAAGCATGAAACAAACAAAACCATTTACATGAAATGCGCAGTGAGAAGGTTGGCATGCATGGGATATAGAAGAAGAATGCATTTGTATTTAATGCTTCCAATGAATTGTTCAAGAACACTTCACCCTTGGAGAAGGATTCCCTTTAATTCTGTCAAGGTTGGTGTCTGCATGGGTTATGTGCCAAGTAATTGTCCAGTCTCAAGTTAACAGTGTCGAGAGGCTATTTTAAAGATGAATGGGAACATAAAACATATTTTGTCCTATTCTCCACTTTAAATATGTCTCTGGAACAAAACTTGTACTTGAAATAAAATAGAGAAATGTGATTTTTATGAGTTACAGGGTTGTGTTTTTTTTCCTTCACACCACTGAGAGTAGAACAAAAACATTTAGAGGAAGACAGCCCAATGTCATGGAAGTATTTGTACATTTGTTCTTACTGTGGTACACAAGGGACATATCGAATACTCTCTCTGACTAAAAACAGGACATTATTTAGGCTCTGCTATCACACTCCAATGCTTTTTTCAATAGCTAAAAGACTTCTGCATTTCTTCCCATAGGAACTGTAAACTCAAAAAAGAAAGATTCTTCTGCAACACACTCTATCAATAAATTGTATCCATTTTACTTTCTGAAATAGTTACTTTTTAAAAATATATGCTAAGAAAAAGTGAAAGGGAAAAGAGGGCTTCCATTTATGTATTGCTCTTTTTTATTCATACTATTTATTCCTACTATTTCTAAGACCAGGCAAATCATCATAATCTTCCTAACAGAGTTACACAATTTCATCTAAGAATTACTGTTTTCTTAAACTAGTGAAAAGTAAAGTTTTCATTAGATGCTAGGATAAATCATTTGTATGTGTTCATATGTGCACCCTGACAATTCTTTTTGAATTTCAAGGTTGCAAATAATTTTCGAATTCAAGTTTGTGCTGGTACTTTAATATGGAATATTTGTACTCCTCTGCTGGTAATCATTATCCCTCATAGGCTGGCACCAGTCCATTCAGTATACTGATGGGAACCACGCCATCATCTCACCTAAGAATATCAATTATGTTTTGAAAGTATACAATTTGATTCATGCAGAAACCACTGTATATGCATCATACTGTTTTCATAAAGACTCCCTTATTTACTCTAAACAGCGCAGTGCCTTTCACTGTTTAGTCATGTAGCAACTGTTTAACCTTCTTAAGTCTTTTCAAGAAATCTTAAAGAAGAAAAAGGAAATCTTGACCTCAAGAATACATTTTTTTTGTTGTTCTGATAAAAATCAGTTCCTCTACGAACAGCTGAAATGAAGCAAAGCTCCAAAGCCACAGCATAAAGTGCCATAAATACTGCACTGTAGAGACAGCTTTCAACCAGGGCTGATCGATCCAGCAAAGGAAGGAACTCTCTGCCAGCTGATGTGTGCTTCTTAACTTCTTCTCCTCATGCACATCTAAAAAAATAGCTGGACTGCACTCCCTAGAAGATTTTCTACTTAAGGCCTATTAGCAAGGAAGTCGCACAGTAGAAGCCACACACACAGACACACACACACACACTGCCTCACTCCTTCATTCACTCAGGATCATCAAGACTCAGCCGTTGGCCAGCTCTGCTCCCTGTGCTGTGCTGCCTGATTTCTGGAAGCACAAAGAAGCTCAAATGAGCCCACCATCTAAAACAGAAAAGCTTGTCTTTTTCTATCTCTTTTAAAAGGATCATGGTGGGCCATGTCCACCCACACCACTCACGCCCTCTGATCCTGTAGACCAAACCACCTGCGCCCTCTTCATACCCATGAACAAACCCACAAGCACAAACACACAGTCACACAGGAACATACACACACATGTTCGCAGAGATGCCAGGAGTGGCCTCGCTTTCCTGCACATGCCCACATGCCATATGACAGAGACGGCAACAAGGAAACGATTTCACCTCTCCAAACCAATCCCAATGCCCCTTGTTCAGTGGGAATGGTACACGTTGTTGCGTGGGGGCTTCCATGCAGGAGCCAGAAGCCCTGCGTTTCTCGACACGTGCTCACCGAGAAATAATGAGCACAGCTGTACAGTGAAGAATACAGATAAACAATCACAGTACAGTTGAAAACTGCTCTGTGCGGCCTGATTATCCACAAAGTACCATGCTCTGCCAGTGTCAGTGTGGCAGAGGGGGGCTGTCTCCCCATGCCATTCTTCTAGGATTAGCTGTGTCAACTCATATAGAAAATTCCTCATTAAAAATAGCCAAAACCAGAAACTGATATTGCACATGAGAGAAGACTGAGAGAATGTAACACCACTGTGAGACTTGAGATCTGTAGAAGGCTTCTTAAAAGATCAAATTTATTTATTACTTTTTACTTATTACTTTTTCTAAACTTATGTTTTAATGAAAAAAAAAAAAAACCCTATAGAGAGAATGAAAAAATATCCCTCCCATACAATGATGACATAGTTTTATTGTCATGAACTAATAGCAGCAATAGACAGTTAATTGGTTCAGCTGTCTAATAATTATTGAAAAGAATAGGTTATGATCAATAATTCTGAAGGTAAAAATCATTATTTTTGATAGCTATTTCCTGGTTCAATTAGTTTATATTCAATAATTCCATCTAACAAATCATTCATGTGGTTACTTAACACCTTGTCAGTTTTACTGGAAAGCTCTTTTGTCAAACCAGATGTTTCTTGAGCAAACTACTGAAAACTCTCTGTGACTGACAGGCAATTCATGACCCCTCCTCTGAATATATTCCAGGATGTGTTACATCTACCACAGTGTATAGTACAGAGTTTGGGACATTGATAATTCATTTGTTTTTGTTAATGGTGCAGATGTAGAGGGGTTTTCTATAGAAAATTCTTTGCCCCACCCAAAGATCTCCTTTTGAGCCATCTCAGTGGAGAATTGAAACGGCCATCCATTCAGGCATGATTTTTAGGTAGATTCCAATAGTAGCAACAAAAACAAGACTAGCTGATAATGGAGGAAGATAAGGTCAGGAAAGATGTCTAGATAGTGCGACCTCTGAAATGATTCTGAAGGACAAGTATGCTGGATCTTGATAAAGGAAGGGGAGGAATCACATTCCAGATAGAGGGAGCAGTATGTGGAAACAGCACTGCAGTGTGGAGCAGCATGATGTACTCAGGAATTTGCCTGTTATTGAGCATGTTCGGGATGAGGATAACAGAGAGGGTGGTGGCGGGACATGAGGCTAAAGCATGGTCAAGAGACAGGCCGTGCGCGACATTGGTGTATTAAACCAAAATGTCTGATCTTTATTCTCAGGAATATGGAAGCTCATTCAAGGATTTTAAAAGTAGAGATGTGACATACGTGATTTGCCTTTTGGAAAGGTAACTCTGGCAACGGAGTGGAGAATGAGGGCTAGAGGCAGAGAGGACAGTTTGGAAGCTATTGAAGCAATACCAGTGAGAAAAGGCACAGTAAGGTAGTAACAATGAGAACAAAGAACAAAAGAGGGATGCAAAAGGTATTTAGGAAATAGGAATTACAGGACAAATCAAAAGTAGAGTAAGAAAAAGAGAGCAGAATTAAAAATGGTACTCAGGTTTCTGGCTTGGCAGATTACATGGACAGTGCTGTCAGTTTCCAAAATAGGGAATCTTGGAGTAAAATCAGAATCTTATGCAGAGATAATAAATTTGATATGGAACATGTTGAATTTAAAGTGCAGGTAAGATATCCAGGTAGAGTTATCTTACAAGCAATTGGGTTATATGAATATGGAGCTTGCGAGAGAAATCCATGGGTATATATTTGATAATTATTAATACATAGGTGTTAAATAAAAGTTATTGGTTTAAAGGAGGTCACCCGGGGTAAGTGAATAGTGATAAGGCAGATGGCCAGGGATGAAGATCATTGTCCACTAAAAAATCATCTAATTTTTTAATGGCAGCCATTGCACTGGAATACTGGAGATCAAGAGGCTCACACCATGAGCTAAGAAGTGAGTGGCCAGGTACAGAAGTTGTCAAACCCTTGGACTTTGGTCCAAACAACCAGTGCAGAAGTGTGGGGAAAAATGTGGTCCTTATCAGGGAATTTAGTCTTCAGTAAGAAACTACAGAATGAAGTCAGTAAAATAACTGATGTGATTACAGGCTGGATTACAGAAGTATTATATCTGGAACAAAAAAAAAAGTTGTCACATGTGGAATATTGTGCTCAGTTCTGGGCACTAGGCCTTAAAATCCAGCTTAATGGACTTAAAGTTTGAAGATTTGCTCCCTCTTCCCATTTTTATTGCAAAGGATGAAGAAAAGATTTGTAGAATTAAACCAAAAGAGAAAACAAAAAATTGGACTTAATAAGTCTTATGAAAAGTGTTGGCCTCTCTAGAAAAATGAGAGAAATTGGTGGTGCCTCCTCCCTCTCGCCCACTCTAAATTAAAGACAGCCAGCCTTACAGGGCATGGCTGACCTGACCTACTCACCCAGGAATTAGAAAAATTGGAATTTAAATAAAAATCACAGAACTTTCCAGTTGCCTCTAGAAGACAGGCTTCATCCTGCCCCCAGTGTGCTCACTGCCTGGAAGCAGAAGGAAAAAAGTAAATTCTAGTTTCTTGTGTGGCCCATGAGGCTGAGGTAGACAGTGAAGATGAAAGTTTATCACCTTCGAGGTAAAGTAATCCTGGCCACTGTGAGAACCTTGGATCAAAGGATGTGATTTCCAACATTCAGATTGGCTGTAACTCTTCCTTTCAGTAAGATAAGAAAAAAAGTAGGTGGTGAAACAATAAAAATGTTCAGTCTCTCTCACACACACACACACACACACACACACACACACACACACCACACCACACCACACCACACACATAGAAGCATGTATATAGGAAGGAAAGCTCCTCCTCCGATGAAGGACAGCACATTCTGAGCAGATTAAGTGGAAGATAAAGAATCTAAAGCTATGTTAGTAGACAATTTTTAGAGCAAGAGAAATGTACCTTAAATATGCCAAAATGAATGTTGTTTGTAAGAAAAAAAAAAAAGCACTTCTTTGCATAGCCCAAGATAGAGAATAATGCCAACAATTAAAGACAGAATGACCAACTGCCCTGGTTTGCTAGGACTAAGGGATACCCCAAGATGCAGAATTTTTTTGTTAAAACCAGGACAGTGCTGGACAAACAGGAATAGCTGGTCACCTGGAAGGACAGATTTCAATTCTATTAAAGGAAGACAACTTTTAACAGTCAGAACTGTCCAATAGGAGGTAGTAAGTTTACTCTCACTGGAGATACTCAAGTTCAGGATAAGGAAGCTGGGAGTCGATGACTTTCAAAGGTGAACCCATCTATGGAATATAGGACTTCATGCTCATATAAGACATATGTGAAATGAAGAGATAAATTCCATGAGCCACCAAGGAAAAGATTTCTTTACTTCCAAATATGCCTCATAATCTCAGTATTCACAGCTTTTTTTTTTTTCTCATGGTTGACTGCTCACAGCTTACAGCCAAGAGGGAGAAGAACGCTGGTGCCCTGCCCCAGGGCTCACCTTAGGGCTTAAATTAAAGGAGAATAACCAGAATCTGCTCACAGAGAAAAAGTGGGTGGAGAACAAATCCGCACTAAGGAGTAGAAGCCTCCTGGTGTCCTGGCCTTTTCAAAATCTTACTATATATAAACATTTTCAAATTAATGATTAGTTTGCTTTTGGAATCTATACAATAACTTTCCTCTAAGAAATGTATTTGTTCATGTGCTTCATATAAATATGTGTATGTCCATATGCATATGTATAGACACACATACATCCACATGGTTTGGGGGGGGTAGGCAAATTTAGCTGTAATTCTAACCTCAGTTTTTTTCTATTTTGTTTTGTCACCCACCTCACCATGCTCCCCCCCCCCACATACACACACACTTATATTTTTTCTGCTAGAAACTGCAAGTGCATTGCAAGTAAGATGCTCTCTAAAAAGGACTTGATTTTACTTGCCATAGCAGACTAGGATTGAATTAAACAGTGGTTAGGCTGGAGAAAGGGAAGTTAGTTTATTCAATCCTCTCTCTCAATTCCTTCTTAAAGTCATTTATTGAGGGCCTCCTTTATTTTGTGAGAGATAGGGAGGAAAACACCATAAAGGATACAGTCCATGTTTCACAAACTTGTGAGACTACAAAATCGCACTTGTAACAATTAAATAAATTCTTAGTTCATGACTGACTGTGCCTTCTAGACACCTATGAGCCTGGGGACCAGAGGATGCGATGAATTACGGCTGCAAGGGCCAGAGCCTCCATGTGGCTTGCAGGAGACTAGACTGGTCCACAGTTATCATAAGAATTATGACTGGAATGACTATGTTCCTATTTTCTCAGAATTGCCCCAGTTTGGTTATGTTATCCCAGCATAATTATTATTATTACCCAAGTTTGGAATGGTAAGCTAAATGATCCCTCTGGATACAGCATCTTTACTGGGCCTGGTCAGAGTAGAGGCTGAAATTGCATAAGCCAGTGCACTTGATTGCCCCTCTGGGTCTTTTTAGTGTTACACTTCTAGCATAAACCCATGCTGAGTTCAGGTATATTGAGGCGATGTTTATGCCTATGTGTATATGACAATATTTTTATTATCATTAAATCATGATTAAAAGGAATTTATGACCACTCAAAGACAACATATTACAAAATTAGAATCCAAAATGTTTCTCAATAATAATACCTTTGCGGTCTTTGTTTCGTCTTCATGTTTGTTTAACAATAGGAGAATGGAGGGTAACATTGTCTGGCTGGCAGTTGGTGATTTTTTTAATTGGATATTCTTTTGGACACTATGGCTACTGTGCCCTGTCAGACTGGCCAAATCCACCCTAGAAAAACATAAAGGTTGAGATTCTCATAGGGATACTCATTCTACTTTTCCCTGTCAGTATGCTTCACTGTGGACCACAATCATTTAGTGGCCAGATGACAAGTCTACAAATAACTATGACCCAGATACTGAAGATTTCAGAAGACTAGAGACAAGATCTGGAACTTGGCCAGCTGGCCCCAAACAGGGAAGGCTTCCAGGCTTACAGAGCAAGTGTAAGACAGCAACATTCCTGAACTGACTCAGAGAGGCCTACCAATCACCAGCAACACAGCAACCTATAATTAGTGCTTAGAAAGAAAAAGGTTTTAAAGCTGAGGATCATAATGAAAAAGAAAAGATTAGAAATGTGTAGCCAGAATAGTATGGTTGGGTGGGAAGAAAAGGAGGAGGAGAGGAATGGGAAGCACAGACCCCAAATGAGGCTGGTCTTACATGGGACTCAGACCTGTCTGGAGTGAGAGTGGCCCACTAGAAAGTCTCCTTGACTGGGGGACTAGATAGCTAAACTAATACGGGAGAGAGTCAGGCTGACAAACTTCACCCAGTTAACAAAAGTTTTATTGTTGGAAGGGAGAGAAGATTCTAAATATAGTATTGTGTCTGTCACTCAACAAATCCTCATTGAGCATCTGTGATGTGCCAGGCACTATTCTAGGTGGAGGCAGGAGACACACAGTCAACAAATGAACAAATAAACGTACAAGATCAATTCAGATAAGTGCTATGAGGAAAATAAAGCAGAGAGATGTAATGGTGCCCCTATGGGGAAGGGACTATTTTAGCTGGAGTCATCAAAGAAGTTCTCTCTAAAGAGATGCAATCAGAGTGAAAAAAATGGAGCCATCCTGTGAGTGAATCAACTAAAGATAAAATAGCATCCATTGGGTTTAACAACATGAAATTCATTGGTGACCTTAGAAAAAGCAGTTTTAGTGAAGAAGTGGTATAGATGCCAAGTGAAAGTGGGCTGATGAGGTGTAAATACAGTGACTGTAGGGTAAGGAAGTGGAGAGACAGACTGCAGGTAGTAGTCCACTTCAGAACTAAGTTTCTTAGAAATTGAAAGGGTACATGCAGTTGCAAGAGGTTTTTTAGGATAGACCATCCTGGAACATTGCTGAGAGGGAGAGTTAGAAATGCAGAAAAGAAAAGGAAGAAAGCCTTTGCAAAAACAGTAAGCAGAACTCACGCAGAGGCTGGTCTTTGACAAGAAGAGAGATACTTCCTCTGCACTAACGGGAAGTGAGAAAGGAAGCAAATAATGCCGAGGTGGTTTTATGGGCCTGACGATGGACGTTGAAGGACTTTCCATTCCATTATTTCCATTTTCTTAACAAAGTAAGAAGCAAAGTCATCAGCGAGAATGTGTGTATGGAAAAGGTGTACAAAATATGAAGTGAGGGGAGAAAGCATAAAAAAATTATCAAGAATGGTTATGTTTACTAAGGGAACACTATGTTGTTATACAGTGCCAAGTGCCTATTTAAGGCACTTAAATATGACAATGAATTCATTTAATTAAAAAAAATCAGGCAGCCTGGTTATTCACTTTTCTCCTGCCATACACGATTATTCGGATGTAGGTACAAAGAAGGTAGATAGTTGGGCTTGACTAGTGCTAAAGTTCTTCAAATGAGTATGAGAGGCACAGAGGTGAATAAGGGAATTGAGAGTCTCTACCAAGACATGATTATGATTTGAACCATAAAATATAAGCTGGGCAGAAGGAAAAGTGAAAGACAATTGACAGATAGTGAAAGTGCATTGGTGTTAATGGAATGGGTGCCTCAGTGAAGATGTGCCAAAGTGGCACTGGGCTGTGATGGGATAGTGAGAGATGTGAGTTAGTGACTTCAGAGGTAGTGAAGGATGCAGGACGTGTTGTGGCAGGAAGTGCCTGAGGTAATGTGTAAAAGGTAGAAGAAGGAGTTTCGGCAGAGAAGACAAAGGAAATCAGAGTAAGGGTGGAGAACACGCAACCTCATGCCCTATGGAAAAAAAACTAGAACTGAAGCAGAATTGGCTTCGAAGGCTGTGAGCCAAGGATATTATTACTGAATAGGAGTGGTCAATAGAACGTCACCTGGCCATGCATAATGATTTAGGTTATATGTTCTAGAGTCAGACTGGACTGCCAGGGTTTGAATCCCAGCTCCCCCTCTTTTATACAGAGCTCCCTTGGACAACAAAAATAACAGCAAACACTTACACTGTATTTCCTGAGCACTATATATATATACATATATATATATGCATATATTTATATATGCATATATTTATACCTCACAGTAACCCAATGAGTTAGGCACTCTTATATCCACATGTACAGATGTGAACAAGATTATTGGCTTCTGCAAAGCTCAGAATGATGTGATAATGATAGTTTCTAGCTTACAGAGTTATTGTGAGTTTTCAGTAAAATAATGTGTGCAAAATGAGTAGCACACTACCTTGCTCAGTAGAAGTATTCAATAAATGTCAACTGATATTGTTAGATGATACTGTTAGCTTCAAAGGAGCAGAATTTTAGTAAGAAGGAATAATGGTCTGAAAGCAACATTGGGAAGCAAGGACACTCAGCCACTTCTGGCATTGAAGAACATGGAATATGAAACAAACAAATAAACAGAAACTACATCAACTTAAAAATAAAATCCTGACTGAGAGTAACCAGCCAGCTATCGAGCAAGGAAAAGAACTAGAGAAAAAAGGTAAGACTATTGGAGAGTTTGCTACTCAAGAAAGAGGAGTTCTAGAGGACAGAGCAAGAGTCGGGGTAATGAGAGTGTTAGGCTAGAACAGAAATGTACAGGGGAGCCTGGGTGATGTTAAGAGTCCTGCAAGGCCTCACCACCACACACACACACGCATGCGCGCACACACACTCTAATCTGACAGGCTGACTTCAGATCTTAACTTCTGAAGAATCGATGACTCTTACTTTGGGGTCATGAGACTAATGAAAATGATAGCTGTCCAAAAAGGAAAAGCAACTTGAAAAAACAGGAAACAGATGAACCATTTTCAAAGTATATATGTTAATGTAACCAAGCAAGATTTACCCTTGAATCCAGCAAACATCTTTTTGAGCATTTACTATATGCCAAGCCTGAGCTATGCAGATTCATGCATATTATCTCATTTAATCCTCGCTACTACAAATCAAACTATATATGTAGTAAGACTATAAAGGTTTAGTATTTAAAAACTATAAGTTAGTCAGCAGATAAGCCTGAACACCTCAGACTCCTCTACCTTGTTTACCACTGGGGACGTAATGGTTACCTTTAAGGAAACAAGTCAAACACACCTGCCTATACTCTTACCTTTCATTCCTTACTTTAGTCTACCTTAGTGGTTCTCATAGAGTTGCTGTACTGAATTGTATCCTCAAAACCACACACACAATCCCATAGACATAATTTAAAAGCTTTTCAAGAGTTAATTCTAATTTTGCCTTAAACGCTGACTATAAAGCCCAACCCCCAAGAAGATATGAGTCCTCTGTTTAAGAATTTGTTGATATATGGAGAGGCTTGCCTTTTGGGTGATAACTCATAAAACAGAGACAACAGGCAAGATGGATTATTTCTATTCCCATCTCTATTGGTCTAAGAGCTGGTTACCCCAACATCTTATCAAACATTGGGTCACAAGGCAATGGTACTGTAGCAAGTCTTCAACAGAGTATTACATCAAGATAAACAGAGACTGTCTCCCCAAACTGGCTTACATGCCTGCAGAAGACAAATCTTGGAAGTGCAACTAAAGTATGAGGAAAAACAGGACGTGGGAGGACACGGGAGAATGAGTGCAAGGCTACACGGTAACTGATGAGACTTGTTTGTGGGAGCATGTATATTTATACACAAAATTCTTGGCGAGATGAAATTTATGAGGTTTGAGTCCTGCATAAGAAGGTAGGACAAAATTATAGGTGGAAATTCTCAAAAGCAAGAAAAATATTTAGGTAGTAGAGTTTAGAAGGATTTGTGGGTTTTGTGGTTGTTGTTAATATTTTTGTTCCTTATTTACTTTTGACTTTTTAGATTAAAGCATCATTAGACATATCAGGTTTTTTGTCTGGTTTTCAAATTTATTTTGGATTATAAGAATTTTCCTTTAACCATTCCAGAGATGTCTAATATTATCTAAAAAAACAGGTATTTGAATGCATACAACCCAGCACTCAACATGTTGTTAGGCCCTAATAATTGCAGGATATCATAATTACTGGCTGAATTATTCACAATTCCAGGTAATAGAGGCAAAAGTCAAACCCATTTTCTTAGATTAAGTAAACAAAACACTTTGTGACTGAATTGGTTTACTTTTCAACCATTTGACAAGGTAAAGACAACATTAAAATGGCAATGGAAACTTAATTGTCATTGATAAACTTATTAAAGAATTTCAGAAAACATAAAAAAAAAGGAGAGTATTTTCTTCCCTTGGATTTTGAAACTGTATAGTCACAAAGCTTATTAGAATGGATCAACTTTTATATAGATAGCACTGACAAAAATATTTTGATAAGAAAGATGGCTTCGTATGTAATTATCAGAGTATTTGAATCTTGTCTCTAATATTGTCGATCCATTTAAACATTTATTTGACATTATGGAATCTGAGATATGTGTGAATAGCAGATACTTTAATTTCTAAAGTATATCCTGGTCCTAAAATTCTATACTCAGGAAATTCCATTGTCAAAACCTTTCAGAAAGAAAATTAGAAATCATCACAATTGATTCTATTTTCTAGACAATGATATTGAGTGGCTCTCTCAAATCTAAGTGTAAGCTAGAATAGGATCTCAGAATTCTTTATTTGGCTCTAAGAAAACAGCCAATTTTCTTTCTATCTTCATTCATTCTTTTTCCATTTACTTAGCACAAACTCTCTGTCAGTTACTGTGTTTCCAGACACTGAGAAATCAGAGATAAAGGTTCCTGACCTCCAGGAGTTTGAAGAGGAAAATAATTTCAATATAAATGAAAAAGTGCTATGAGCTAAACACAGCATTGAAAATGAGCTCACAGAACAGACAACTAAACCACTGGGAAGTTTCTTTGAAGAGCTGATGTCCAGGCTGTGTTTTGAAGGATATGTGAGTATGAAAGAGATAGGAAAGATGTACCAAACAGCAGTGATAGGATTTGCAAAGACACATAGGCAGGAGCACAGTTGTTCCTTTCCAAACCGAGAGAGGTTTAACATGATTTGAGTGAAGACTGCAAGAAGTAAATAGCTGAGTGTATTAAGAGTTTTGGAAAGTCAGATAGGGGGCAAATAAAGGATCTTCTTTACTATGCTAATAAGTTGAATTTTTTCCCTAAAGCCATTGAAGAACTATTAAAGATGTTAAACTGAGAATGACATGATCTGATTTTTGTGTTAGAAAAATTACTATATTTTAATGTGAAGAATGGATTTTATGAGATCAGGACTGGATTTAGAAGGAGTAGTATGTTGACCGTTATCCAGGGATAACAATGGTCAAAATCCAACCAGTAACAAGAGAAGGGAATGAATTCAGAAGACATTAAAGATATGAAATCGAAAAAACTCTGCCACTAATTAGACATGACATGAAGAGAAAAGTTGAAACCTAGACTGTTTCCCCTTTTATCTTGGAGAACTGAATAGCTGCTGGTCCACTGAATAAGAGAGCACACAGAATAGAACAAGATTCAGTAGAGACTCCAGTTTTGGCCAAATTGGTTTGAGATGCCTGTGACGCAGTTAAGGGGGAAAAGTTCAGGAGAGAAAGCTGGGATGTAATGTGGTCTTGAGATTCATTAGCATGCAGGTCATAGTTGAAGCCAGCAAAGTTGTAAAGGCTTTTCATAGAAAATGTGTAGATTAAGAAGGAAAGAGGCCTGAGCATAGTCTAATAGGGAGTAACAATGTTTAAGGAAAGTGAAGGAAGAAGGATGAGAAAAATCTTAGAAGATTGGTATGATGGAAAACGAGAGTGTTTCATAGACAAAATGGACCATAATACTGAACATTGAGGAGACATGCAGTAAGAAAAAAGACTAAAAAAGTGTCTAATTTAGCAATCAGAACTCTGACGATTTGGAAAGAGAAATTTTAGTTAAATGGTGATAGTGAATGGCAGTGAATTCAGATGCAAAAAGAGAGAGATGAAGAGGTAGAGACGAATGTCTTCTTGGGAGAATTTCCGCTATAAATGAATTAGAAAAATAACCTAGTAGATAGGTGGTGCTGGAGAGTCAATGGAGAGTTCTGTGGGGGTTCTGTGGAGAGTCAATGGAGAGTTCTGTGGGTTTGTGAATATGTTTCTCCTTTGTTTTGATTGATAATGACTTCAGAGGGTTTATATACTGAGGAGGAAATCCTGAGAGGACAAACATGTAAAAAGGGGAGAATCATCGATATAAGATACTTAAGTACACAAAGAGTGTGACCAAAGAGAAAAAAAAAGACTAATTTTCTGACAGAAGGAAAAATAATTTCTTTAAAATGAAAGGAGTAAGTTACATCCTGGTCTAGAGAGCTAGCTTAGTAGAAAGGGGTAGAGAAAGAAATAAGAAGTTGTGAAATTTCTCTCCCGATAGGCTTTCTGTAGCTTATGAGATAAAACCATCTACTGAGAGCAATAAGGAAGCCCATAGGCCTAGGGAAGAATTTTAAAAGTCTAAAATAGCTTAATATATTATGGATGTGTTTCTTTGTTTATTGGTAAATAGCTTACTAGAAAAAATCATAATTTCACAAATAAAAAACATTTGTCAAAATGAAAGAGTTAAGAACTATTCTTGTGAATAGTTTCACGCCCCTAACTTTTGTTTCTTAATTTCATTTGAGTCCTTGTTCCCTACCAATAAGTGGCACCGGCACTCTTCGGATATTCTACACAATCGGCAATATGCTTTCTATTAGGCAAATTGCAACACTATTGTAACAAATATAAAAAAAAATATTGTCCCAATATATTTACCTTATGCTTACATTTACTGTAAATTCCATTTTACTCCAAGACAGTGGAATTCCTTTATAATACTAGTGGTAGGAGACAGGCTAGGACTGTTTTAATGGGAAAACTGTAAATTTAGTTTTTACGTGAAGAAAATACAATGTAACCACGGTGTGCCTAAATCCTTAACAAAGAGCTACATTATAATACGCTCTCACTTGTAATGTTTTTCTCTTATTCTGTCATTTTGTTCTAATTCCATTTTGATTGCATTTTGGTTATCTGAAAGGAAAGAATAAAAATAAATGACACAATGATTTAGACAAAGCAGTAGTTTAGTTTAGATTACAGATGAATGACATATAACTGAGGCAATTGAAATATGCTACATGAACGAGATTTTTAAGGGAAAAAACCTTGTATTTTATATGTGGTTAATAGTTGAATTCCTATGGAGTCACATTCCTAAGCCAAAAGTAATGATCAAAATCTGAGCAAAAACTTTTTGTAGAAGTCTCCCAATAATTCATTGAGAATGTAAATGCAATGAACTGTAAATTTATATTGCCTGCAAAAATTGAGCTGGACATTTCTCAAAGTAATAAATTTGCTCAATATATTTTCTTAAAATCTGTTTTAAGAAATGGCTACTGAGAACGACAAAAGATCCGTCAATCAGAGAAATACTAGTACAAAATAATATAGCTGTGCCAAGTAAAGATTGCTGTTAGATATATTACCTTGAATTTGGTACTACTCCTGCAAAGTACTTCTGTAACTGGACTATATCAAACTTGAATTTAAACCATTTTCATTTTACAACAGTCAAGATTTAGTCATTGGCAAAAATTTTTAAACATTTAACCCAGTGCCTCTTTCTAGTGTTTATATGAATTGTAGTAAATTGGTGAACAGAAAGCCTACACATATAATCTCCTAATTGTAGTGCAGTGCCTGATAATAGAAAATGAATTTGTAATTGTAAAATGGGCAACCTGTTGATGAACTTTACTTTTCAGATACTAATGCACGATTTAAACAAAATGGTTAATTTCAACTAAAATTCCCTTTTAACTCCAAGAATTTATTATTTATAAATATAAGATACTTTTCTTAATGTCAAAATAATAATTTTTAAAATTTGAAAGCAAAAATGAAAGGGAACTGGGAGTTTTTTGGTATGTTTTCTCTTCTCAACCTTTAAATTTAAGAAGATTGAAGAGTTGTGCTTTTGGAATGTTGTATAACGTTAATTATAAAGTATTTAACAAATATGCTATTCTTTGTGTTTATATTGCTGTTGTGAAGGCATACCATTTAAATTTTCTGCCTAGTAGCAATGCCATGAAACACTGGGCAAATATTCAGAAAATAGCTGGCCGAGCTAACTCATGTAGTAGCAGATGATACAACAGAGGGAAAGTTAACTGGCTCAAAGAAAGACAATAACTGTTAAGTTTTGGATTAAAATTAAGTTTAAAATTAAGATTAAACGTTATTGCCTGCTCTAATTGAACTAATCAGCCATCATATAATGTTTACTTTTAAAAATATTTATGTTTAATTGTGACCAAAAAAAACATTAAAAATTTACTACTTTCAAGTGTTCACTTCAGTAGTGTTATGTATATTCACATTGTTGTGCAACAGATCTCAAGAACTTTTTCATCTTGTAAAACTGAAACTCTGTACCTATCGAAGATCAACCCCCTCATTTCTCTCCCTCCCCACCTCAAGCTACTGGTAAACACCATTTTACTCTCTTTCTACGAGTCTGACTAGCTATGTCATGTGAATGGAATTACACATTATCTGTCTTTCTGTGACTGGTTTATTTCACTTAGCATAATGTCCTTAAGTTTCATCCATGTTAAAACATGTGACATGACTTTCCTCTTTTTTGAGCCTGAAAATATTTGATTGGATGCATACATCGCATCTTAAATCTAGTCACTCCTTGACGGGCATTTGTATCATTTCCACCTGTTGGCTATTATAAATAATACCACAATACACCTGAATACACAAATTATCTTTTCAAGATCCTGCTAGTGTTTACCTTTTTTTAACCAAACAATTATAATAGTACATAATATCCATTTACACAGAACATTGTATTTATTCTTTAATAACCAGACAGATCTTTTATAGAGAAAGAGCCCAAAGAAAATTATGAATAACTACATCCACAAACCATGTTCCCTATTTAACTAGGCAATGACACCAAAAACAAAGAAGAACATTCTAGATATTTGTGAGGTTGTATTTGTTTGTATCTTTTAAAGCCCTGACCCAGTTGTTTGACTCACTTTAGCAATCAAGGCAATTAGTACAGTTCAATTTGTTTCTCTGGACTTACATCCTGGCAGAGCAGATGCCTTAATGTCATTCTGGGAAAGGTTCGGATGAGGCTTGCATTACAGGAGACTGATTATGAGCAGCAGGACTGAGAGGCTGCCCAACATCCTGAGGTTGGAGGATGATTCAGGAGAGAAACAGAGAAAGATGAGAAGAGGCTCCTGGGAAATCATTTATATTGTTTGTCTTTAGAATCTGACTTATGCATATATATTTTCTTATTCTTCTCTAAAGAACTATCAAAAGACAGTAGAAGATTCAGATTAAACATAGTTTATTTTTAAAAGTGAACTCCATGTCAAAAGGTTTTAATTTTAAATCTAAACTGATACAATGAAAGAAAATCAATAATGGTAAAATGTCTAAGTTAATAGTATTGCTAATTAACTTCCAAAAAAATTCTTATTCATATGTTTAAATCAAACATGACAGCTATATATTATAAATAGTTCTAAGGATTAATTAAAATGGATTCAGTAAAATGAAATTTCAAAAGGCATCAAAATATTTGTCCAATAATACATAAACTTTTTTCTTAAATTTTATGCCATGAAATTCTCTTACATTCATAAGAAGGAAAAATATAAATATAATTTTTAAAATACACAGAAAAGCAGTCAAAACAGTCTATTGACCTATCAAGTGTCTAAAAATATGTGTTAGAAAAATGCTTCTTGTTCACAGACTGAGCTTGATGTGGTCAGAAAAAGTAAATTTTCAAGCCTAGACGTCAAACAGTACTGCAATCCAATGAATCCAGGGCTTTCTGGTGTCAGGTAGACTTCATCGCTAGAATGCTGGTTAAAATTGGGTTCTGTACACTGTAATGAAAAGCTGTTTCGCCTCATGGCTCTATGGTGATTTAACCTAGATTAAATATTTAACGCTACAATCTTAGCAAAACTGATACTACTTGTATTCATGTTCACAGTCCCCCCCGCCACGCACGCACACAAAAATCCACGAGATGGCAACAGTCCCCAGTCACCCTCCATCCAGGGCCAGGTTAACATCTGCCGATGAAGTCATCTAGGGGGCCAATGCTGTTTCCTGTCTTGGAATTCATTTGGAATAAAAAACTAAATGTACCCACCTGCAAGACTGTCAGCTAGCACTTCTCAAAAACCTACAAGATGTGTGAGGACTCCATCTTTTCTGATAAATCAAGATTTTGAGGGGGTTGAAGGAAATTGAAAGTATTTTCAGGGCAATATTATTCCTTTTTAGTGGGTCTAATTAGTTAATGAATAGGAGGTGCGTTGCCCTGAATTTAATGGGAGACGAATTAAATAAAATAAATAAGTAATGCCAGAATGAGCAAAGAACATGAGAACTCTTAAATCAACAATTTAGGCATACTTACAAATATTTATCTTGGCGATAAAACAAAACCACCTAATATATTTTACATAAAACATTTTTAATTATGGATGTTTCTTTTCCCCCCTAATTGAAATAAAAGCCAAAAATTATGTTTTAAATCTTTCAACAAGTAAAGCTGCCCAGGAACCTGATATCCTGAATCTTTTTGCCAGTGGTTCTCTGCAAACTTTGTGAAAGAATTAATTGGATGTTTATTAAAATGCTGTTTCAGGGATCTTAATCCTAGAGTGTCTGATACAGTAGGGAATCTGACTTATATACATATACCAGGAGATTCTGAGGCAGACGGTCTGGGGAGCAGGACTAGCTATATAATTTGTGGAATTCAGTGCAAAATGAAAGTGTGGGTCCTCTGTTCAAAAATAATAATTTCAATATGGTGGCAGCAGAGTGTTAAACCGAGAGTGAGGCCCTTCTAAGTGTGGGCCCCTACCTGACTACAGAGACCACTTGCCCATGAAGTCGGACCTGCTGAAAAATTTAGAAACAGTGTTCAGGGTAAAGTTGAAGCCAGCCAGCGCTAGATGTCTTCAGACCCCTTAGAGACTCAGGCATTAGCCCAGAAGGAAAGCCCAAGATGGCTCCACTTTCTTAGAAATCCTTGAGGAATGGTGACTTAGGACCTTCTTTCAGAATGGAAAAATGTCTTTTTAAATTTGTTTTTGGAAAAATTCAGGAAAGAGCCAAATGTCAATAGCCCAATTTGGTGCAAATCTGTTTATTTTCATTTTTCTCTTTGATAGCTCTTCTATAGTTTTATCTTATTGTTGAGACCATTATGACATATAAAGAGAGACAGAAGATTTAAAGAACAATACTCTAGCTATACTCAGCCCTGGCCATAGGCCCCAGTATAGTTTAAAATCCTCCCAGCCACATATTGAAAGGGAGAGAAAGCAGAAAATAACTGTGAACCAGGATGTTTCCTCAAGGACTGTCTGTGCTGACGCATTCTGCCTACAAGCGTTTTTCCTCATTCAAAATCCAGGATAATAGTGCCTGTCTCCATGGTAAGGGGAGAATCCATGTGAATCACTGGACACAAAGGTCACAATGGAACATAACAGAAGAGTCTGAGCTAAAATGTTAGTGCCCAGCAACTGAAACAAGGAGGCCTTCGACTTGCTTTCTGAGCTCAGGAGGCTACAGAGAATGTGCATACTTAGCTGACATAGCTCAGCAAAATCAAGCATGAGAGGAACCAAGCCCAGCATAGGGCTTGCAGCATAGAGCCAAAGGGCTCCGGACAGAATGTAGCAGCAATGGCAGCAGAGAATTTATTGAGACAAGGTAGCAAGTCATCATACTAAACCAATAATGAAAGACAAATCTTTAGGAAAACTAAGATTCTATGTCAATGGTGAAGAGTAGGTAAAAATCAGAGGAAACAAAGAGGGCCCTGGCCAGAACGCAGAATTAGGAAAGGAAGGATGGATGGATGGATGGATGGATGGATGGATGGATGGATGGATGGATGGATAGATAGATAGATAGATAGATAGATAGATAGATAGATAAATAGATAGATAATAAAAACTGCCTTATCTTGAGGAGGGAATAGTAATTAAATAAGACATGTTTTGTTATACATATTGTAATGAATTCTCAAATATTTTCTTTTGTTTTCTAATGTTCTGAATTTAAAAGAAAGAAAACTTCAAGAATTATAAATGAACATATAAAACCAAATGGACCCTACAGATTATACATGCTTTTAGTTCCTGATTGGGAAATTATGTTTTCCAAATCACAAGTTCCACATACATTTCTGCTACACTATTAATTAACTCAAACCAGGTGGAGTCCTGATTGAATATTTGCAGATAATTTCATTCTATAAATTGTGTCAAAATAAAACATCCTGATTTGGGTTTATCAAGGCAAGTCATTAAAATAAAGTCAATGACATCAAATAGTACATGGTTGAAATAGTATGTGATACAAGTTAATGAGACAAAAAGAGAAGGAATGGCAGGTAGAAGGAAAGAATAAAGCATTAGAGTTACATTAAAATGTGGTCAAAAAAGAGAATTACGATAGAAAAAATCTAATGTTATTCTACTTGAATATAGACTTCAATATTCTACCTTACTATATTATTCATTAGAAGCAAGTATTGCATTAGAAGCAAGTATTTGAGGTTTTCACAAGACCATGGTCAAATCATGTAATTTTTCTCAACTTCTGACTCCTCATCAATAAAATGAAAATAACCTTTGAAATTATTAAGATTAAATTAAATAATGTATGACTTGAGTTCTTTCAAGTTGCAAGAGAATATCAATCTTGATGAATATCAGGAAGCAAAAAAAAAAAACACAACAGTGTGAGTGGGCTTTGGAGACAGGAAATATGAAAAAGAGTAATGAGGAAGGAGAAAAGAGAAAGTATGTGTGTGCCGGGGTAAGGAAGGCAATAAATAAGGAAAATTGACAAAAAATATGACTAAAGAAATGAAGGGATAGAGCCAGAGAAAGTGGAGAGGAGCAGAAAAATCCTAAGGAATGCAAAATAGGAGTACTGGCCTCAAGAGTCACAGAATACAGCTTACTGCATAAGGCCAGCCTCCCAGGCATCATGATCTTTCTGCTTTTATCTTGATTCGCAACTAACCTCAGAGTCAAACGGAGGGTAAGACAGAAGGCAAGATATGAGTGAACTTCTTCCCGAACATTTCTTACTTCCTGTCTCTGTTGCTCTGACATTAGAAACGTTTGATCAGTCATGGTTTATTAGAAAAAAACATAATATCCTCTTGCCTGCTTGCTATACTGAAAAATCAAGAAGACATAACTTACAGTTTAGAAAAAAAGAGGAAAAAAAGCTCCTCTTTGCTACATTTTCTTCTTTCTTACCCTCTACTCTCACACCAAGCTCCTTAAAATTTAGGAATTATCAGAGCAAATGGGTACATTTATCGACTCCCTTGAAAGTGAACGTATCAAATACATTCAGGGCAGGCATAGTGATTATAGCTAGAATAAAGCTGGGGCATCTGTCACTCCACCTCCTTTAACCCGATTCTCGTTTGCCGGAGAATACTCAACAATACTCAACAATATTCACCAGCAGTGCTTGCGTCTGCAGCGTTTACCCTGAAATAACTCGCAGAATACGGTCCTAACCTTACCCCCAAAGTTTGCCATGAAATCCCTCACTTTTATTATTATTTTCGTATCGCTCTAGTATATCAATAGTCTTTGGAAACAAATGACATCATTCTAATTATAGAAATGACATCATTCTAATTATAGAAACAAATGACATCATTCTAATTATAGAATTCTTAGTTTTTAGTAGTGGTGCTTCCATTTATAAAATATAGTAATTCTTGATCGCTGAAAATGTTAAATCTTAGAAAACATAGCATTCCAACGTGTGATGTTAAATTAACACTAGCAGCAAGCCGTGCTTTTTTTCCTCCAAACAGGAAAAGTTAAGGATAGTATCTATACAGTATCCCATTCAAAGGATTCACAATACGATCTCCAAAAACAAATGAAAATTAAAATCGTTAGTCTCTCAAAGATGCCTGAGTGGTTACCATATAATGTACAGCAAAACTTCAAATTAGTCCTCACTCCATCTTTCTCTCAATGTCTCCTATATCGTGAACAGCTCTTCTCTTCACCTCTACTTCGAAAATCCACAAAACATTTTCCCTCAAAACCAGCCCTAGTTGAATCTCTTTTTTCTCCTACTTCCTTTCTTCCTTTCCTGTCTCTGTTGCTCTGACATTAGTTTCTTTTGTATCCTGAAGAAACTTCATGCTCTTTTCAATTTAAATTAAGTACATCTATGTCACTTCTGCTCTTCTCTCTTACCTGTTATCCCATTTCTGCACAAAGGCCCCAGGATGATCCAGTCAAGGGCACACAGCAGAAAGAAAGAGGAGAAGTGGAGGATACTCATACATCAATTCTTTTCTCCATCATAGTCATCATATTTTTTTTTTCATTTTTAATCATGACAATACAACTTTAGATGGCCTAGAGCATGGAAAATGCTTTGTTCTGTCTCTACAGGTCCAGGGAAGAAAGATCACACTGGAAGTATAGGTACAGTTTTAAAGGAAGATTTTTCGAATTCTGGCTTGGGAAGCAAGAGGTTTTATTCCTAACCCAGCTTCGAATTTACGTACCCCAACAAAAATTAAGGCTCAAGTTTTGTGTTTTGTTTATGCGTTTCAGAAGTCTTACTGTGAAAGCAGTGTATTTGAGAAAATTGTCTTCTTTCTCTTGCATTTGTCTTCTCTTCAGGGGAAAAGTAGCAAGTCTTGTCTGTCTTGTATCTTAAACAAGAACAAATAAAATAAGTCAGAAAAATTTAAGCTGCTACTCAAGTCTTTAACAAGCTCACCAAACAATCAGTTGGCTCAACTAAAATATTATGCAATGTTCAGGAAGACAAACTAGACAAAGCAAAGCAAATAGGTTTACTAAATATGTTGTGAAAGATAATAAATGCATTTTATGTTAGTTATTTAAAAACTTTAATCTATGTCTAGATTTCCTAATCTAAACTTAAGTTCACTAAAATCATCATCTCACAAATATGGGTCTTCATTTTTTTCCCGTGAAGGAGGAAATTCCCAAACTGTTCCCGTATCCTGTAGACCAAGTTTATTACTGATGAGAAACACATCCATTATCATAAGAGAACTAAGAATGTAGAGTAAAATTAACATATTAAAATATACAGTGAATAAATCTACATAGTTTCCCATCCATTTTTCTCTTTATATAGAATAACAAGTAATTTTGTTAGAGGCACATGTGTAGGGCCCTCTCTTCTCCCAGTTCATCATGTTATAGTTTGTTTTCAGAATCTCACAAGATTTGCAGGTATCCATGACATAGGACACCAGACACTATTCCATTCTCCTCATTGTCTTACGTAATATTTTTGAATTCTGAAGAGATAGTCCCTATAGGCTGCTTGGACTCCCAGACTGTCTTTCCCTGTCACAAGAAAGGAAATTATTAAGAAGTCAATAGGAGTTAATTCCCAATTTTCCTTTTCAAACTTCTTTTCATTATATTCTCTCCATTTTAGTTTATGGCAATGCCATCTTTTTAATTGCTTTGCCACAAAATGTGGAGTCATTTTTTGATGCCCCTTTCTTTCACGTACACCCCCATCCAACCCTTCAGTAAAGGATTCTGATGATCTTTAGGTAGACGGTGGTGTGAGGCTGTAAGTTAGAAGAGAGATCTGGGATGTTCTCTTCATCACTGCTTATGGAAACCTTACAGACTGGAGAACAGCATTCTTACTCTAGTGCATATAGGCTATCTCCTGACTCAGTCAATGGAAAGGGATCAAGATGTATTCTTTCTGATGTGTGTGTGTGTATGTGTGTGTAATACATTTTATACATTGCTGATTTTATTTGCTAATGTTGTGTATAAGATTTTTCCATCTGTGTGCATAAGTGAATATGTCCTGTGTCTGTTTTCATTCTATCTTTGTTAGGTTTTGCTATCAAGGTTATACCAATTTCTAAAATGATTTGGGCAATGTTCTTTTTCTACAGTCTAGAATAATTTGTGTAATATTGAAATTGTTTGTTCTGCAAATGTTCGGTAAGGACTCATTCTTAACATTATATGGGTTGGGAGTTTCATTTGAGAGATTTTAAAATAGTGATTCAGTAACTGTAATGTAAGCATCAGCAACATTCTTCTGCAAAGCACCGGGTAATAAATATTTTAGACTTTGTGGGCCATATAGTCTCTGTCACATATTCTCCTTTGATTTTTTTCTCTTCATTTTTTTACAGTCTTTAAAAATATAAAAACTATTCTTAGCTTGCAGACTGTGCAGAACTGACCACAAGCCAGATTCAACCCATGCACCATAGTTTACTGACCCCAGCTTTAATGGATATAGGATATTCAGGTTTTCTATAATCTCTTGCATCTGTTTCATTTTTGTATGAATGTGACATTTTTGTATGAATGTGTTTCTTTTAAATTTTCAATACATTGAAATAAAGCTGTTCATTATGTCCTTTTCTCATTTTAATACCTGCATCATCTGAAATTATAGCTCCTTCTTCATTTCTAAAATTATTTGCCTTTTCACTTTGTTTTCTATCATGCTTGTCTTCTATCAAGCTTATTAATTTTATTAGTTTAACGAAGATCTAATTTTTATCTTGGTTGGTCTTTTCTTCTTAATGTTTGCTTTTACTCTTATTTTCATTATGTATTTCTCTCTACTTTCTTGGTATTTACTTAGTTCTTTATTTTCTAACTTGAGATGACTACATAATTCAGTCACTTTCAACTTTGCTAATAAAAGTCGTTAAGGCTATGTATTTTGCTCTAATAATACTTTAGGTACTTTCCATAAGTTCTGGTAGATAGTGCTTTTGTTATCAATTAGTTTTATATTTTTTCTACTTTTTCTTATGATTTTTTCTTTGATATACGTTATTTGGAAGTATGTATCTTTAGTTTCTTATCTATAAAACTTTTTTGTCAGATAATCTTTCCATTAGAATTTTCTAGTTTAATTTTATTTTGGTCACATACGGTCTGCAAAATGTCAATCTTTAGAGAATTGTTGACTCTTTCTTATTATAGTTGTTTTTGATTTATAGTACACATCTGTAAATTATCAATTTACCTTCAACTAATACTTCAGCACTTCACATATAGTATAATCACCTTATAACAGTATACTTTCATTTTCCTTCTCTCTGTCTTTGTGCTATTGTTGACATACATTTAAACCCCACAGTATATTACTTTTACTTTAAATAATTTTCTTTTTAAGATATTTAAATATAAACAAAATAAAGTATTTTGTATATAGTCACATAGTTACCATTTTCAGTGCTTTTCACTCCTTTGTGTAGGTCCAAATTTCTATTTTTTTTTTCTTTTGCCAGAAAGTCTTTTTTTTACAAATGTAAATCTGATCATGTCACTCTTCTACAAAAATCTCTTCATTGGATTTCAATCACACTTAATGTAAAACCCAAAATCCTACCCCATGACTTGCTAGATTTTTTATGATCTTGTCCCAGACTACCTTTCTGATTTAATTTCTCTTCTCACTCATACCTTAACTCTTCTTCAGCCATACTGGCTTCCTGCCAAGTACATGCTCTCCTCAAAGCTTTTGTACTTGTTCTACCGTCTATGTGGAAAGCTCTTTCCCCAAATTATCACTTGCCCTGCTTTCTGATTTTATGGAAATCTCTCCTCCAACACCACCTCATCAGAAAGGACACACACACACACACTTCATTTCCTATACTTTATCTTACTTTATTTTTTAGGGCATATAATGCTACTTGAAATGTTATATTTTGGTTGATTATCTCTTGTCTCCATCATTAGAATTAAGCTCTACGAAAACAATTACTTTGTTTTGTTCATCCATGTATTTCTGGTGCTTAGAACAGTGGTGGTTGGCACATAGAATTGGCTTAGAAAGAAAAATGCCTTTTAAAAACTGCCAGAGTTAACTCTGATAATTATTATTATCATACACCAAAAAAATTCTGAAAGAGAGAATCCAAACTGGGCTGGATTCTGGGGAAAAAATCAAGAATAATACACAAGTTCAGCAATCTTGAATTTGCAGTTTCTTTTCTATCAAACTAAATGAACTAGCTTTTAATTTCAAAGCTATAATTAAAGTTCCACCTCAGGGCAATAGAGGGTAAAGAACAAAGGACAAGAAAAGCTTTTTTCTTCTTAATTGTCCTTCATCTCTTCAAAAACTCCCAAATTGATTAAGTATACAAACCTATTAGGAAGGAGGGAAGGGAGAGGAGGATTAAAGTGCCAAACTTCCTTCGAAGAAGCAAGGAGCTGCCTCCTCAATCCTTTTCCCACCATCATAACTCAACAGGTTCGAACATATTTTAGAGTCCAAGGAAGTTGGAAGCACATAAAGTCTGTGAAGCAGTTTCATCTCTGAGGAACTTGTGCAACTATTTTATTCATTTGGCTGGCTAGGAATTAAGTGATGACCAGAAGCCTGAACTACTGGACCCAGCCAAAGAACCCAACACCAAGGTCCTTTGCACATGGTATCTCTACTCATCTTTTCTGTACTCTGGGTCCCTTGCTAAAACAAAAGGATCTTACTTAGAATTATATTATTAGTTCCTAATTTATACTTAATATTTTTGGCTTATACCATTCTTAGTCATCATTTTCTATGACTGATAGAGCTGAATTTATGCTATTGTAAATCCTATCTAATGCAAACAACTTCCTACTTTATGGTTTTTTACCCACAAAATATCCATACTTATAACCAAAGGAGGAACCATTATAAATTGTCATGGTAGCAAATTTGGGGCAGAGCTCTAGAAGCGAAAATTATCTCCAAATTCCTTTTACCACACCATATTTTCATAATTTATATATCTCAGAGTATTATGCAGAATGACCACAAGAAATAAAGACACGAGTTTTACATTGGAATTCATTTTCAATCTATGCTTTAGAATATTTGTGATTGCAATAGGAGTTAGATATTTTGACTGCTAGTCTTTACATATAAATTGCCTAAAACCAACCCTATGTAATCCACAGTTTACTAATGAAATGGTTTTGAAGATTAAAAAATAATTTATGTAAAGCATTTAACATATAATAAGCATTAATAAATATTAGGTACTGTCAATTAATAAGTGATGATATTCCACATACATAAGTTTATCTATCTTATGCAGAACATTGTAAATAGTTTTCACAAACCTTAATTATAAGGAATGGCTAGTCAAAACAATATACAATAGAAGACATAGGGTAGAGCAACTTTTTAGGAACAACAATAATTTTATGATTTCCTCAGCTTATTCTACTGTGAGAGAATAATAGAAACTCCTTTTGTTCATCCACAAATATGTATGAAGCATCTATTATAGGCCAGGTACTGGAACATAGCAGCAAATAACACAGACAGGGTCCCTGTCCTCATTGAGCTTGAAATCTATTATGAAAGAGAAATATTAGGCACACAAGTTACAAATGTGATGAATATTAAGAAGGAGAAACAAAAGCAAGTAAGTAAGTAACAGGGCCCTAAACTAAAGTTGATCTGAACTAAGAAAGTCTTCTTTAAGGAAATGATATTGCTTTGTATTTTATCTAAATATATAAGATTTTATTCCTTTATAGATTTTGAAATACTAGGGACTGAAATTGTCAACTTACATAGGTGGTTATAATAATTGTATAGTAAAGTCATCCTTAATAGTAGTGAGATTCGCAGTTGCCACTTGATTATGCTATGTAGTTAAAATTACCTTTGAAAACTTCTTAAATTACTCCCCAAAATTCAATGTATGTAGTAATATTTATATGCTATTGACAATGTGGAATTTTAACTGTGCCCTGTGCTCCTGGAAACAGCAAAAGTTAAGAAATCCCCTCACCCTTTTGTGTTCCAGGAAATGACTCACTGTAAAGAATGACTTAGATAAGAATTAGAGATGTCACTCTAGTTACCATTGATGAGACCAGACACAGGCCTTCCAAATTCCCATTCTTTGCTTCAAAAAATGATTAGATAAACTGCTCATTCCATTTGATCAAGGTGAACAAAAGCTTCCTAACCAAGCTTTGGTTAAGCTTCTCTCCTTTTCTGAAGTTCCTGAACTTGGCTCATCCTCGGCCTGAGCCAATGCAAAACCCTCCTCCAACAGCTGGTCTCAGGGTAAAACCTTCTCTGAACTCCTATCAGGTTGTATCACTCTCTCATCCCACTTCTCCCCACCCAATTCTTTCCAGCCTTATTTCTCCTTCTCTATAAAATAAAAACCAACCTTTTGCCTCGCTTTTGAGATGCTCACACTTCCCCCACCTTGCAAGAATCCTTTAGAATAAAGTCTCTCCTTACTAAATCCAGATTAATATTTTTTTTGAAATGTGGCACTGGAAACTAACACAATAAGTACAACATGATCCGGTTTTACTACAGCATTTGAAGCGTTTAATGTTTTCTCAGTTCAACAGATAAAATATTTATTTGGTACATGGCACACAAAAAAATAAGATACTGGTTCTCATGATGCCAGTATCTTATTTGTGATTCTAATGCCTTCCAACATTAGAATCACAAATAAGATACTGGCATCATGAGAGCCCTAAGAGTAACTGAGATTGAAATAATAGCCAAGACCTGTCTTCCATCCCAAGGTCATGCCAAAATATGTGCTCACTGAGTAAAATGTCTGCTGGAAACCCTACTGTGATTTTTCTTCCTTCTCTTTCCTTTTTTTTTTTTTTTTCCCTTGGATACATATAGTTGAATTTAGGTAAGTGAAATGCAAGTGTCTTCTCCATACTCTAAAATACAATAGAAGGTGGGGGGTGGGGAGGGGAGAGAAAGAAAGAAAATATAATAAACCTCATCTATCAGGAATCCTTAGAGGATATGTTACTCTGAAATGTTGAAGATTTGCTCACTTAAATCTCTTTATGAAAATCTTTCTGAATTGCCTTGCGTATTTTATTGCTTTCTTAAGCAAAGTACTCTAAATATAACTTAACCTTTTCTTGGATGATGTACAATCATCTTTATTTTAAAATGAAATTCCTCTCTAGTGCAGAGCAGTGATGACTGCATTACCGGGTGCACAGGACTTTGTATTACTGAGCTTTCCAGGTTCTCTTTCCGTCTCTTCTCCCTCTTCTACTGTTTCTCCTACCCTCTTCCTCCTCCTTTTCCTCCTTCTATTCTTCTTTGATTAGTGTTTCCTTTCCATTGCAAATGGTCTAAGGTTTTTTGTTTTGGGGTTCTTTTTGCCTCATTGTATCTGACTATGACTAGAACTCTTCTCCTTCCAACTGCTGCTTTTTATATGCTTTAGATTTCAGTAGGAGAGAAGGAGAGGAATGATGACAAAATTTCCATACTTCTGGGATCAGTCCCAGAGTATTCCAACCCTGGGAGAGGGCTCCAGGAGCTTTTCTACCTAAGAGGCTATTTAACTATGAGTAAGTTGCATAAGCTTTAGCATTTTGGTCTTTTTATTTCCACCTTGGCTGTGCGGAGATCTCTTTATTCCCTGACTTCCAGCCATGATCCAAATGTCAAAAAGTAAAATACACAGAGAAGAACATCTTAGAAGAGCATGGTGTTGATAGTATGAAGGCTATTTTTTCAAGAATTAGGAGAAGCAGTCTGACAAATCAAGTAAAACAATTTGATTGGAAAAGGCCAATTCCCTCTCAGATAATAAAATTGCCAAATCAGTTTTTATTTTTCATAGATGAATCTTGAAGTGTGATTTAATGAAAAAGAACACTGGACTTGGTTCAAACTAAAGACCTGTCATGTATTAGCTGTGTGAACTTAAATAAGTGATTTCTCTACACTAATTTTTAGTTTTTCAACTACCTATATAACAATGTTTCTATGAAGATCAAAGAAAGTAATTTATTTTTTGAAGTGGCTTATAAACTGTAAAAGTTTTAAAAGTGAATGGACTATGTAGCCAAAAATCATCTGTCATGGACAAAGTGTCTGTCCACCAAGTTTTCTATAACCAGAGACTCCATATCCTCCATGGCAGTTTCCTCCAGCGTTATGATGCTACAAAGTAACTAGAACACTGTTTTTGAAATAGTAATCAACAAAAATGATGTTAAAATGCAAAGTGAAATGCACAGTCAGATTTAGAAGGCTGGATATTTGATAGAAATATTGCATTTCCAACAAGCTTCCAGACAATGCAGATGCAACTCACCTGGAAGCAGTTTTGCAAAAATCCTCAGCCTCACCCAGATCTACAGAATCGAAATCCACATTTGACTAGATGACTGGGAGTCACATGCACTTTAACATTTGAGAAACATGTTCATAGCCTATAGTAGTGATTCTCAAATTTAAAAGTGCAAATTTTCAAACCCTACTCCACCCCGACCTGCTGAGGCTTCAAAAAATATGAGGAACAGATTATTAGAAATTGAAAGAAAGGTTATCCTTCTTATTAAGTGGCAAAGGACTTGGATGAATTGTTCTAGTATTTCGTGGAAGGTAGAACTTCTGAGCAATAAAATTGGATATAAGCAGAGAAGATTTTTATTAAAGATGCAGTTTGGGTCTTCCTTATCACTTTTGTAAAATAATGAGAGATGAGAGATGAATTAAAGAAATAATTTTTTAAGTATAGGGGAACCAGAACTTGGAGATTTGAAACATTCTAAGTCCCTCCATATTAAGAGAGAGGAAGAGAGAGAGAGCAAGAGAGGGAAGGAAGGAAGGAAGGAAGGAAGGAAGGGGAAGGAAGGAAGGAAGGAAGGAAGGAAGGAAGGAAGGAAGGAAGGAAGGAAGGAAGGAAGGAAGGAAGGAAGAAAAAAGAGAAAAGAAAGAAAAGAAAAAGAAAGAAAAGAGAAAGCTTGCTCTGAAGAGAATACTAGCCATGTGGTTGAACAACTAATTGATAAAGGGATCATGGGTGTGACTTGGATTTAATCAGCTATCTCAGCAGAAGCCAGGAATAGGGATGGGATTACATATACCAGCAGATACTCCCTATTTAAACCAAAGGGGCAGAGAAATTGAAACAATAAAGGAAGGCTGTCAGACTTCATGGATTCTACAGGAGGGGATCGTAGAGCTACTTGGCTGCAAACATGCTTTGTCTTTTAAGAAAAGGGAAGAATGACCCCCCAAAGGAATTTCAAAGATCATCTGTGGCTTCATCGAGCCAGATGGCTTCTGCCTGGTAGAACCTACAGGACCCCTGCCTAGGATCTTGAAGGCAGGGCATCAAAGCAATGAGGATTATTCTTAAACTTTAAAATCTAATGGAATTTGCCTTCTTAGATTTCGGATTTACTTGGGATCCATCGTCCCCTCTTTCTTCCCTATTTTTTCCTTTTAGAATGAGACTATCTATCCTATTCCTGTCCCACCATTGTATTTGGAAGCGCATAACTTGTCTGGTTTCACAGGTTTACAGCTGGAAAGGAGTTTTGCCTCAGAATGAATTATACCTTGAGTCTCACCCATATCTGACTTAAATAATATTTAGATGAGACTTTAGGTTTCAGTCTTTAAACTTGATCTGGAATGTGTTAAGATTTGGGGGCTTTGGGGCTGGAATAAATATGTTCTGCATGCAATACGGACATGAATTTTGGGGTGCGAGGGGCAGAATACCATAGACTAAATTGTGTTAGTCTAAATTCATCTGACAAAGCCCTAACCTCCAATGTAACTGTATTTGAAGACAGGATCTTTAGGAGGTAACTAAGGTTAAATGAGGTGACAAGGGTGGCATGGTCTTATAAGAAGAGGAAGAGATCCAACCTCCTCCCTTACTTCCTGCCAATGCACCAAGGAAAAGCCATGCGAGAACGCAGTAATAAGTCAGCTGTCTTAAAACCAGGAAGAGAGCTCTCACCAGGAAACAAATTAGCCAGCGTCCTGACCTTGGACTTCCTATCCTCCAGAACTGTAAGAAATAAATGTCTGTGTTTAAAGCACCCAGTCTGCAGTATTTTGTTATGGCAGCCTCAGCAGACAGGACAGACAGCAATCATGAAGAAAGAATATGTGACAGAAGATGTGAAGGATGAACAGGAGTTAACTGTGAAGGGAATAGGGGAAGAGGATCGTTGTAGGGAGAGGGAACAGCAATGCTGAGGTCTGGAAGTAGGAAGCAGTAAGGCAAGTTCCCAGTGACTAAAATAGAGAGGATTTAACTGGATAGTGGGGCAGTGTGTAACATGATCAGATTTTATATTTAGAAAAAATCTGGATTAGAAGAGAGGAAAAGTACAGATAATCCAGATGAGATATAATGGTGGCTTGGACTAGGGTATTGATGTTGATAGTGGTAGGACTGAAAAGAAGTGGATAGACTCTAGGAATATTTAAGAGAAAAAAATCAATAAAATTTAGTGATGGATTAGATGTGGGTTGAAAGAAAGAGATTGTCAATGATGTACCCTGGGCTTTTGGCTTGTTTAACTTGATAAATAATGGTGCCATTCACTGAGACAGGAGATATTAGAAGAGAACAAGGATTGTGGAGGAAAGAGCATTAGCATTTTAATTCTGTGTCTATTAGGATAACATGTGCAAGATATAAATGAACTCTGACTAGTGCAAGAAAATTGAGAAGTGCTATCAGAAGTTCACCAAACCAAAGAATGCTAAAGCACAAGGTCTGGAAACCAGGCAGAAATCAAAGTAGATCTAGAAGTCTAAGAATAAGGGGCATAAGGAATGTCTTTCAACACAAATCATCATCTCTGATACTGCAAGAATCATGGCTCTGTACTAGCAAAGATGAATCTTTATCCTATCTTCATTTGTATATTCCATATTCAAATTTACAATCCAAGGTAGCAGTGTCTATTTTAG
>NW_006494612.1:12175121-12178691 GCF_000325575.1 Pteropus alecto | reverse complement strand
ATGACAATGTAGGAGGTGGGGCACTTTTCCTCTTCGAGACTATATTTACTAAGAAATGGCCCAAATAGGAACATGATTCAATGGTCAACAGTTAAAAATAAAATGAAAAATGTATACTACAGTCCATACCTTTGGCAGACCAACATTCACTCATATCCTTCTTTGCAAAATTACACTTCCCAAAAAGATTGTTCCTTCTAAAAAAAAAAAAAAAAATTATCATCTTTGGTCACCTGAACTCAAGTGCTCAATAGAGGTAAAGATTTAAGGGACACCAGTGAAAGATTCAACCAATTCAGTGACCACTGTAAGAAGATGGAAGTCTCTGTGCAGAAATATGTATTTTGTGTTTGAAATAGAAAAGATGAAGGAGTTCTCAACAGTTGGCTGCTATTGCCTCTGTAAAGAAAGGCATCTGCTGAGTATGAAAGTGCTAGAGCTGGGTTTCTCAACCGTGGCATTGTTTTCTGTTAAACCAGATAATTCTATATTTTGTGTTTTGTAGGACTGTCCTGTGCATTGGAGGATCGTGAACAGCACACCTGGCCTTTACCTACTAGATGTCAGTAGCAATCCCCTCCACTTGTTTCCTGCAAGTGTGATAATCAAAGCTGTCTTCAGATATTGCCAAATGTCCCCAAAGTGCTGGGATGAAAGGAAGAGCAACATTGCCCCTGGTTGAGAATTACTGGGCTAGAAAGAATGGAAGAAAGTGGAGAAGACCTGAAATTGTTGTGTAGGGTGGGAATGGAAATTGACCAAATAGACACAGGAGGCTTGCCGGGCAATGCTAAGGCCCATTGGAAGTTGGATATGAGTGCTGGTGGAATCAATCTGCCACTGTGTAATTTTTCTACCAAGGCATGGCTGTCAGGGCACAAACACTGAAAAAGTGGATGTTTGCATTCCCCTAAATTTGAAGTTTTGCCAGAGAAATGTGGCAAGAAGACATGGGGACAAATAGTTTAGGATATTGGCAAAACATGTATTGACATTATGAACCACAGAATCTAAGCAGGTTAAGGGTTAGAGAACAGTGAAAAAAAATCTCTCGTTTTGAAGGAGAATGTTAATATAACTTTAGGAGCTAGAAATAAAGCTTTGGTCAAAACATCTTTCACACACACACACACACACACACACACACACACACACAGATTTATTTCAAAAACAGTTTACATCATCACCTCTTCATGTACTAAATGAAGGAAATGAGCTTAGATAGAAAATAATATGGATTTCATTTATTTTGTATCCTAATTTCAACACATCGTTTCCATCATGTTCCATTTTTCATGAGCTAGGTCTGAAAACTGCTGCAATTTTACCTTGGTATTTCAGATTTCAAAGTCTCTTACTTTGCTACAGGTAATACATAAACAGTGAAGCACCTAAGAAATAACAAAGGACTCTGTTTTTATTTAAAGACTAGTGACTAAAATGTCTCATAAGGCTATTGTAGGGCAGTTTCCAGAATTAAACCATTGTGTTTGAGAAAGACCAGTAACACTAAAGGGAAAGATTAACAACAAAATCTGTTTTGTGAGGTGGAAAGAACTGATGAGCCAGTTTCTTCTAACTGTACATAGCACATGAGGATTGAGGCAAACAAAACAAAACAACCGAACATTTTAAATTGAACTAAAAACATACAAACAAAGGGAAAGCGAACCATAATCAAAATTAAAGAGTAACTACATTTTTTACTCAACCAAACAGGGTTTGTATAGTTTGAATCTAATAGGCACATTAAAAAAAAAAAAAAAAGGCCAAACACTAAGAAAAGTCCTCTTGGGCTAGTGCAGATAATTCTCTCTACATGTCAAATTTCTATGGTTTGAAAAAAGAAATTGTACCTAAATGTTTAGATGTTTTACATTTATGGGTTTAAAAGTTTTTATCTTTATGTGTATTTTTTTTTAGTGACAAGATATAAAAGTTTATTTAATGTGATTATTTCAATGTGGTGGGCATAGTTGGTATCTTTTTTCTTAATGTTTTTTTTTATTTCCCAATATTTTATAAAACTATATCTCTGTAGTGAAAAAAAAAGTTACCACATCTTAATGGTTTGGCATCAAGTGAGAGTAGAGAACTAAATGGTCAGAAGAAACACAAAACAGTAGTAATTAGAAAGAGGAAATCAGTGATAAAAACTTTTATTTCCCATTTGTTATCATGTTTAAACATGAGAAAGTTTAGAGCTTTAACAAAAGCATTACACATTCCCATCTACCTTCAAGGTTATTTAGAAAAGGGAGATATTAATCACTACAAATAAAATTTTTAAAGGTGAGGCAGGGCAGAACGAAGGAAACCTAGAAACGATGTTTATTTGAGGACAGTGAAAGAGAGCACACTATGCTGCTTTGTAAGGTATGTACAATTCTTACAATGTTGGAAGAATTTGAAGTTATTTTCTTTTGTTAGTTCACATCTCCTAAACTTTCTATAATAAATGTGTATTAAATTTATGATAAGATTATAAAAGTACAAAAGTGCAAAAGGTAAAAAATCAATTGAAAAGGGAAAAATGTAAATTTAATAGGGGTATGAATACTATATGAAAGCAGAAGAGTGCACAATTTCTCAGGATGTCCTATTTTTTATTACCTTTTGAAGGCACACAGAATAATGGTTTCTGTTTTGGTAAGATTAACTGAACATAAAAGAGTCAGATATAGGTTCTGCTACACATTTGATAACATGTCCTATTAAATATTCATCATTTCTTTAAAAAAATACAATAATAAATTTTTCAAAATATTTCTACTTTTGAGTTAAAGATCTTGAAAGAAGATAGATATGTAGATAGACAGACAGAAAGAAAGAAAACATACAAATTTACCCTTTTGGTCTTATCAACGATTATTAGATTGGAATTCTGATGCTAGGTTCTCTAAATGCATAATAATAATAATTAAATATTAATAAATAATATTCTGCCAATAATTAATATTATTAATTGTTGAACTAATACTTTATAGTTGTAGACTATTCTCTGATATACATATGATATCTAATTTTATCTTCACAACAACCCTTTCAATTAGGAGTCTCCCTTATTTTACAGAAGGAGAAAGTGAGGCTGAGTGTTAAAATAATCCACAAAAATCAGAGCTTGTTTTAAAAATAGGTCATCTGGTACAAATTGGCAGTTACAAAATAGTCACAAGGATGTAAAGTACAGCATAGGGAATATAGCCAATAATAACTATGTATGGTGCCAGGCAGGTACTAGATTAATTGGGTGGATCACTTTGTAAATTGCATAAATGTTTAATCACTATGCTGTATAACTGAATTTAATATAATATTGAATGTCAACTGTAATTGAAAAATAAATAAAAATTAAAAATAAACAAAAATAAAAAGAAATAAAAATAAATCATCTGATCCTTAATCTAGCTGTCTTGCCCCTGCATCATTTTGCTTAGTTTAAGCTGCCTACTCTGAGTAAGTTAATGTCTCTTGGAAATATTTTGGTCACTATGGTGCTGTGAGGTACAGTTAATTTAATAGTAATTTCCACACATCAAAAAATATGAATGATATTACTTGTCTACATCT
>NW_006494612.1:12164727-12175085 GCF_000325575.1 Pteropus alecto | reverse complement strand
CATAACTTAAAAACATTCCTCTGGTTTGACTACCCAATAAAAACATGTATTTCTCAAGCTGAGAAATTGTAGCATTTTCTTCTGTGTTCTTGAAAATGTTTCTTGACTTTATACTCTCTACTTCCTACTTTTCAAACTTAAATATTTAATAATTCTACTAAGTGTAATATCAATTTCTTCTTATTTTTATCTTTTCTTTTGCTTAAGGTAATCCATGGTTCTTGAGAAAAATTCTTATAAACCAGTTATGAAAGGAAAATTATTTTTGTAATAGCTTTATTCAAGTATAATTCACATACCATAAAAACCACACATTTAGAGTGTATAATTCAATAGTTTTTAGTATATTCATAGTCACGCAACTATCATCACAACCAATTTTAGAACATTTTCATCACTCCCAAAAAGAAACCTTGTATCCTTTAGTGGTGACCCTCCATTCTCTCAGGACCCCAGATGAAAACAATCACTAATATACTTTCTGTCCCTATAGATTTACCTATTCAAGACATTTCTGTAAATGGAGCCATACCGTATGTGGTCTTGTGTGGCTGGCATCTTTAAGTGAACATAAAGTTTTCAAGGTTCAGCTATGTTATATGTAGTATGTGTCAGTATTTTGTCTTTTTTTTTTTCTGAACCTTATTCCATTGTATGGTTATACCACATCTTATCGGTTGATGGACATTTATGTTGTTTTCTCTTTTGGTTATTATGAATAACACTGTCATGAGCAGTCATGTACAGATTTTTATGTACAGAGATATTTTCATTTCTCTTGACGTATACCTAAGACTGGAATTGCTGGGTCATATGGTAACTCTATATTTACCCTTTTAAGAACTGCCAGACTCCTTTCTAAAGCAGCTATACTGTTTTACATTCCCACCAGCAGTTTATGTTAATTTAAAACTTTTTTCAAGGAGAGGGAAATGATGGAACTACATGTACTTTAAAAAAATGTACTTAATGGCACATTATATATATAGCCTATTAGTTAATTGAAAAGTTTCACAAATTGACATTTCCTAACTTTCTTCTTATAGTGATTTATTCTACCCTATGAACACCTATGGAACAAAAGAAATTAGCTCTAGGATCACTTAAGTAAACTAAATTCTTTATGATGGCTACTTAGTTTTAAGAATATAAATATTAATTTATTGATAGAGATATATATGGATTTTAATATGAAGAATGTAAAATGGATGGGACTTTTTGGCACTTGATAGTTTAATTTCTTGTAGGTTACTGTTCAAGATATGATAGCATCATAATAGTAAAAGGCATTTTACCTGTTTAATATTTGAGAGAAACTGGAGAACTCAATGATGTCGGTGGATATTCATGACTGTTTAGAATCTAAGAGCCAGATTAAGTATCTCAAACTCAACATATTTTAAGCCCAGTAATCTATATAAATCCTATATGAGACCCTGCCAGTTCCAGACCATTCAGTCTAATAGATATATGGTCACTGGTTGAAATTCTTCTCTTTTCTTTTCCTATGTTAACTTCGGTATGTCCCTCTCATTCCCACAGTCCAGACCAGCATTAATTATATCAAACAAAGAGACTACATTCATACATTCAGTAGACACTTGTTCAAGTGCTATCTTCAATACAGACCTGCTTTTAGCTTAGATCCTAAGTGAATCTATATATAGCAGGAGAATGTTCCATGTGAACTTGAAAAATAAGTTCTGTGGACAAAGAATCACAAGTGAATTCCTATCCATTCATAGAGACCCAGGGCCAAAACAAGTTCTGTCCTGAAGGACAATATGAAAGACTTAACATGTACGCAAACAGCACACTTATTCTGCAATGAAATTGGGAAGCCAAGTGCTGCCGTGTCATAGTTGTTGGTAGTTTCTCCAAAATAAGAACAGGCACATGTGGTTTCATTTCCCTTTATTCATGAAAAATTTTCAATTGGGCAGAATAACGTATCATAATTTTTCTTTTTCTGAGTTTGGTTGGTTTTTCTGGAAATGCATATGATCTTTAGCGGGACAGAGAATGGAGAGAAAAATTATTTAAGAAAAAATTCTTTTGAAAATGTATCTAATTAATTAAAAGCTAAGGAAAATTTTTGCATCTTTCTCTGGCCATAGAAAGAAACTTTTTCCTTTAGTTTCCACTCAGTTGAAATAGTATATTCTCCTCAAGTTATAAAATTCAACCATTTTATACACAAGGGCTCCTACAGGTCATTGTTGGCATTCTCTGCTCAGCCCTTCTGTCCTGAATCTTTGGTTTCCTGTTTCTTCAAGCACTGATTAGCAATATCATTCTTCTCACTCTGAGACTTTGCCATCATTCATTTTCTCAAGGCTTTAGGAACTATAAAGTTTGGTTCATAGGTAAACTTTTTGTTTCTATTTATACAAAGAATGGAGAAACATTATAGTACCCTTCCCCTACTAAGCCTAAGGTTGTCCTTCCGCCCCACTCCTCCAGTGCATATTATTTAAATAGAGGATAGAAGCTGAAAAGTGACCACTATGTGAAGAACCACATAACCCCAAATTTCTTCCCTGCCACCCCTTTCTGGTTTTTCCTTATAAGAATCCTACAGACACTATTCTTTCACCCCTCCTGACATTCTCTTTTTAGGAGAGGGGAGAAATTGAATTAAATTTCTTGAATGCCTATTGTGCCAGACACTTAAATTATATCATTTAATTTGAAGTAACAATGTTACAAATGAAGAATGAGAGATACAGGAGATAGGTGACTTATGACCCATGGTCACACAGCCAAGGACATGTATGTCCTCTATAATAAATTATTCTCTCATTCAAACCCTTGCTCAGTTACCTCTGGTAAAATCTCTCTCTGTGCTTATTTCTTTCAGACCTTTTGTTAATTAAATCAAGACCAAAAAAGAAAAACACACACACACACACACAAAACACCATAAAGGTACTACTAGTAATACATTTGAAATCAAAAGAAAGCTATACTTGGTGAGGGAAACTGTACATAAGTAGTTCCATAAACCTTTCTGACCTTGAAAGTTGGTTTAGAATCTTTCTGAAACAATCATTATATCTCCTCTTCTTCCAAATAAATCTGTTTGTCCTCGGGCTCCATCATTCAAGATAAATAAAACACTTTCTAATTTAATGCTACTTTGATTACTAGCATTGCAACAGTATTTTTTTCCAACATTTTATTCTTCCCTAGGGTCTTAGATCTTTGTAGAACAGACTAGCAACTCAAAGCACCATTTACAATTTTGTTTCTATGGAGAGAAAGGCTATGAAAGTTTCCAAAGAGCCAATGCACAAATACTTTGTGGGACACACTGTTGTCATGTCTGGGACTACTAATATTTGTAAAATGAGTGTTCAAAACAAAAACAGATCTTTCAACAGGAGCATTCAGGGACAGATGGGGCTCCTGGATTCAGCCTCCTACCTACCCCACCCCACCCCATCCCAACACACACATACACACAAAGTTGATTGGAGTTCTATAAAAATAATCTAGTACTCAGGCAGTTCAAAGTAAATTGAGGAGGAGGAGAAAAATAGAGATATTACTATAGCCCCTTATATGACCATAAATATTATTGATAATTTATTTTAAGATTTTAGTTAATTCCCATCTTAATTAAGCTCATGTAAAATTCATAGTTGTCCATTGAAGTACTGAAATTTCAAGATTAAAGTTCACAACAAATTATTATTTGCATATTACATTTTTTTAAAAATAAAAGCAAAAACCTATTCTGATCTGGAATTTGAAGACAATTAGAATATTATCTATAGGTGTAGGAAGATTTAATCAGAAGTCTTACTTGTTGGAAATTTTCAGTAGTTAATTATTACACATCTATTAAAGTCATTTCTTTTAGATTACTTTTTATCTTTAAGACAAAGAACACAAATTCTCGAAAGGATTCTTTCATAAACTGCTACCAAGAACTTTCTAGAAACTTCCTACTAAAAAATATTTTTATCTTAATTTCTGAGAACTTATAACTTTGTAAAAATATTCATTCACCACAGTTTTTATAAAAATATTGTTACTTTTCCCTTTGTAACATTGTTTATAATTGTTATATTTAATTTTAGGCATGTTAATGTAAAAGTTAAATCTGCCCTTCGTTAAATGTAATTTTAAAAATAGAGAAATCCAAGCAGCCAAATAAATTGAGAATTTCTTTGTACTTTGGGTGGATATCTCTAACCAAAACCAGATTTTTAAAAAAATTACTTGATTCTAAAGATGTTATCTTGAAACTCAAAACTTTACAAATTATCAAAGAGAGAGAGAGACAGATAAGCATTGGGAAAGGAAAAAGTAAGAATTAAGTTTGCAAGCAAACTAGCAAAGGGTATAAGGGAGTCATACTTCAGGACTGACTAGCAAAATAAGAAAACATAGCAAGTATTTAAAGAGAAAAAACACACACAAAATTATGAAGGTTGCTAAATTTACATTGCTATTAATAATGAGAAAACAGAAACTTTATCAAAATCATGGTATTCACAAAGATCATGTCATATCTTCGAGGAGATATGATGGGGGAGTCTGGATTTATAGGACACAGTCAAGGTTTTATTATTTGGGAACCAGTCAGCTTTATTTTTGCTTTATCTTGGGAAACAAGGTATTGTTTTTCAACTGTAGAATGCTAAATGCTCACAGTATTGAAATCAAGGCAAAGTGCCTGGTTTTGCTTTTACAAAATGCATATTTTTACTTAATGATCATTCTGTCCTTGTCCCTTACTGTGAATATGAAGGGCTTTGCATGGTTATTTTAAAGGGTTTTTACATGGTTAATTTAGTTGACATATCTGTTAAAATACCTTCTCTCTGAATTTTTTTTAAGCTTTCACTAGCCCAAATACGAGCACTCCCACCTATTTCTCATACTCCGTAATACAGACTGGCAGCTTTTAATATGTATCCCATAATCAACCACCAATGCTAATTTCTTGTTTAACAAAGTATTAAAGCCAAGCCTCACTCATAATAAATCTCTGTTTTATAAGAAATGCCGGTAATAAGAAAGTAATCTTAAAATAAGTTTCATAAAAGTAAACAGAAATAAATAGAGCAGTCACTTTGAAATATTTAAACACAATATAGATAAATCAAATTGAAAATTTTTAGAGGAAAAAATTATCTTTAAGTCCAGATGCTAAATTTTGAATGTTTCCACTGTAGAAGATAGGTTAAATGTCCAAACTGCCTTGGTATCAAAATTAAAGGGTGCCAGAAGTACAGTTAGGTTTATAACCTTTCATCAAATCTACTTTTGACATACACTCAAAGTTTGAATCAAAGTTTCTGAATATTTTTGTGGCTATAAGAAATAATTCTATTCTTAAAGCATAACAGTTAAAACAATTAATCATTCTGAAAAAGAAGATCACAGAGATTGGCTTATAGGATAATTAACCCTAATCATTATCTGTTACTAATCTACCCATGTGGTAACTCAATTTTAAGGATTTTGTTGGAAACAATATTATTTCACAGCGATTCAAACTTTTCGGCTTATTAACAACTTTGAAACTAAAATTACCATTCAGTTATTTTACAAAATGATTATTTTATTTTTCGGTCCTTCTAAACTTTGTTACCCTGCTTGGGTATGCTGCACTCTTCTGGGCATAGAATTTCACAGCAGTTATCAAAAATAACCAAGTCATAATGTCGACTTTATCAAACAATATTTTTCCATCAACAGAAACTTTAGATGTATGACTCATCTCACATAAAACAAATGTACAACAAATAATGATGGTTACAATGAATACTTGAATAAAAACTGTAATAAGGATTTATGATTTACTTTTATATTTTTTCATACAGTCTAACGCCTGAAAACAACTATTGTGGGCATCTTCCTAAAAAGGGCCGGCTGTTTCCTTTGTTTTAAGACAACAAGCAGAAACAGAGCTAAAATCATGTTTCCAAAGAAGGATGAGGGATAGGATAAGGCTGCTACAAGCTAGCTTTCAGAAATGGGAAGTTAGTCAACTTTTTCCTGATAACTCTTTATTTGCAGAGCAACAGGGGAATTACGAACACATTTTGGAAAATAATACTGTCTTGAAAACAATTTCTGTTGGACCAAGTTCTTACTTCCATAGAAGTAATCAAATCCAAGACTTAATTTCAACACCGTGTTCAAATTTATTACTTGCAGCTCTGGCAACATGAAACTGTCTTCTTTAAATGGAAAATGTGACCAACTTCTATGAAGTAAATGAATTTTGAAAGTGGGTGTGGGTGGGGGAGACACACACTTTTTTTTTTTTTTTAAGTGGGAGAGGATGCACACGAAGACGTCTAAGCAACCACAAAACTAAGACTTAGGATGTTAGACCAGGGAGCTCAAAAGCTCACCGGATCACATCTCCTCTTCTAGGGACTTTTGGTTTAACTGATAAGGGGCATCGGCGGGGGGAAAGAAGGTAATTCTTGAAAAGACGTGCTTCCTAACGATCCAGCGTCCGGTAATTCTCCTGGAGACCCCGCCCTTCCCGGGACCCCCTCGGGACTGGGCACAAGTCCAGAAGGCGACAGAGGGGTTCCGCGTCGGCTCAGGCGCCTCCTCAGCAACTCGAGAACCACCACCCCCCGGGACCCGGGACAGAGGCCAGCGCAGGATAAAGGCCCCGACCCCGAGCGCTGCACATCGCCTCGCGTCGGAGGCCTCCGCCGCTCCCGCCCGCCTAGCGCCTCCAGGACCCGCGACCTTGGCGCCCGGCGGGGCTTCTTCCCGTAAACTCCCCGCCCGGCGCGGCCTCCTCCCCGCCTCGGCTCCGCCCCCGAGGTGCCCTGAGCGGCGCGTGATTGGCCCGGCCATGCCATCACTCTCCGGACGCGTTACCGCCCCCGTTTCCGACCGCCCAGAGACCCGCAGCGGTATTAGTGCTCGCGGGGCCGCGGAGGAGGGCATCGTGCTACCCTGCTCGCTCCAGCTCGCCCGCGGGTCGGCGCGCTCGTCCAGCAAAGCGGCGCCCAGGGCTGCGGAGCTGCCGGGCTGCACACTCACCGCCGCCTGGGAAGCGGAGACAGCTAGTCTAGCTCCGAGATGGGGAGAGGGCGAAGTTGACGAGCCCCCTACCCACACCGCGCCCCTCCAGCCCCGAGGTGCGCCGCCCTCTCCAGGAGGTGCCCGCACGCGGCCCTGCTCCAGGTGTGCGCGGGACACCCCGCCCCCTGGGACCCGGAAACTTCACCCCAAGTCCAAAGAGCGGACTCCGAGGGCGGTGCCGGGAGCCGGACTCCCGACTCCGCGCAGGGAGAGCTGTCCTGGCGGCTCTCGCGGCGGTCAGAGGGAGTCGACCCGCTGGAAACTTTGTCACCATCATTGTAAATACTGCGTTTTACTGTTTCCCTCCCCGCAGGGTCTGCATCCTGCTGCCTGTCGCGCGTGCTTGTTTGCCAAAGGAGCCACCCCAGGAAGAAGACCCAGAGGGGAGTTGTTCCCCAAGGGGATACCTGCAGCCCAGACGAGGGGTTTGGGCGGCCTGGATGCGCAGGACCCAGACCCGCAGCCGCTGACGCCGGTCGGCGGCGAAGTTTGGCTGCTGAGCGGCGCGGCGCAGGGCCACTGGACAGCGGGCAGCCAGGCGGCCGCGGAGGCGGGCGCGATGCCGGTGGGGGGCCTGTTGCCGCTTTTCAGCAGCCCCGTGGGGGGCGGCCTGGGCGGGGGTCTCGGCGGCGGCAGCGGCGGCGGTGGCAGGAAGGGGTCGGGCCCCGCTGCCTTCCGCCTGACGGAGAAGTTCGTGCTGCTGCTGGTGTTCAGCGCCTTCATCACGCTTTGCTTCGGGGCGATCTTCTTCCTGCCCGACTCCTCCAAGCTGCTCAGCGGGGTCCTGTTCCACTCCAGCCCCGCCCTGCAGTCGGCCGCCGACCACAAGCCCGGGCCCGGGGGACACGCTGAGGACGCGGCGGAAGGGCGAGCTGGGCGCGGCGAGGAGGGTGCGCCCGGGGACCCCGCGGCCGCCCTGGAGGACAATTTGGCCAGGATCCGCGAAAACCACGAGCGGGCTCTCAGGGAAGCCAAAGAGACACTGCAGAAACTGCCCGAGGAGATCCAAAGAGACATCCTGCTGGAGAAGGAAAAGGTGGCCCAGGACCAGCTGCGTGACAAGGCGGTGTTCAGGAGGCTGCCCCCAGTGGCTTTCGTGCCCCCCGTCGGGGCGGTTGGCCGGGAGCCGGCGGACGCAGCCATCCGAGAGAAGAGGGCAAAGATTAAAGAGGTGAGTGCACTGTGCTGGAGATCCCTTCCGACCCTCATGGAGGTTTTCCACCTCCACCAGGTGCAGTGTCAAAGGCTCTTTTTTTCAATATTATAGTAGATGTAGCCGATTACCACCTGAGATTGAATCCCCATTGCTTCTAACTTGCATGTTGGGTGAGCATAAGCCATGCGAGGTAGGTATTAAACACATGGGCAGGTGGTGTGCAAACCTCTTTCGCTCACTGATCCACGGTTAATAGTCCCTGAGAACAGTGACAGTTGAAGGTCCCAAACAGCCCCCAATAAGACTTGAACATGGCTTTGAAATGAAGCTTGAATGTAAACACAAAGCATCAATCACTTGATAAAAAGATTCTAACAGTAAGCCAGCACACCCCAGTGTTCAGTCATGTGGCCCCATTCTGCCAGGTGGCATCCTGTATGTACTTAAAGACTATGAAGGTGGTACTTGAGAACTTGCTATCGTGGGAGCACACTTTATTTTTTAAAAAAATGAAAAATTGAAAAAGCTAGCCTACTGCCTCTTGCATTTCTCCTGTAGTAGGGGGGACAAAAAAAGTATTTCATGTGATGCAACAGGTTTGCCTCCTCAGCAGTACAATGATAAACTTCATCTAGGATAAACATGGACTTTGATTAGTCATAATGTCTTTTTCATAATTTTCAGTTAGAACTTGTAACATGATTAGTTCATGACTAGCTTAAAGCTGAAGAGGACCTTAAAATAATATCGGACTGTCCTTTAAAATAAGAAAGTTGAAGGGCCCAGAGCCCCAGAACCAGTTAGTAACCGAGTCGGGACTTGAAGCCCTGACTCCCTCCCAGTCACCTGTCACCAGGCTCTCTGTGGACATGCCTCCTTTCACAGCTATTCTCGTGTGTGAAATTATGCCAGCAACAATCCAAGAGCTGTAGAAACCATATTAAAAACATTTCATCCCACATCTTGATTCAGATTTCTAAAATACATTATGAGTGGAAATAATGTTTTTGTCATTTTTAAAAATTTCAGAGTTTCTATGAAATAAATTTTGTGTTTTGACATTGAGTAGATAATCAGAAGAAGCTTCCTTCAGGCAGTGAACAGAATTTTGAGGTGGTGAAGTGGTATTTAGTTTGAGTGGCTACAGAATGGAGATCACTGATTGTCATAGAATTTGTGACTTTACTCTAAGACCAGGTACATTTGATTAAGCTGTAATAAGCAAATTAAAGCAGATTTGGGTCCCTGTCAGTTGACCCTAGGTAGAATGCCTTTGTCCCTCCTGTGCAGAGACCTTTCTTCCACAGCCCATCAGCAGTTCTGCTTTGAAACCCTTTCTCAAGCATAGAAGCCTCCCAGATTTGGGAGAATGGATTTTACTCTCCTTGACAACTTCTGTCTAGCTGTTTCCCTTCATGAAATTCTGTCAGGGCTACCAAACCAGGGAGGTGGAAAAAACTCTACTTCTCACCAACCATCTCCCCCACTCTTCATCTCCCAGCCTCTTTAAAAATATCCAACCAAAACCCATAGGTAAATTAGCCCCAAGTCTATATCTGCTTATATTTCCCTTAAGCTTGAAGCAGTGTAATTCACACATCTCATGCCTCTAAATTCCTATGAGCTGCCAGTTAGTGCAGCTCACTGTTGTCTAAGGAAATTATTTAAAATATTAAAGATGCATGGATGTTAAAAAGCTTTTGGTACTGACCAATAGCAATTAAAAGTGCATTTAGAGCAGAAGTAGTGGAACAGTAGCAGTCAATTCAGGGCAGCATATTGACAGTATGCACATCTTTCCTTATTAGATCCATGTTATCTGTGTCTCTAAAGCAAAAAATCTTAATTAATCATGTAAAGGAAATTTATGTAGCTTTCTGTGTCTGTGTGATGCTAATATCTTAGCACCTAAATTTTTGAAATTGCCCAGTCTTGCATAAAGTGATAGAACTAAAAGTGTTCTTTAAAATTCCATGTTGTCATGAGAACCAATCCCTTCCCCCCCTCCCAAAAAAAAGCCAGCATAATTAGCTTCAGCATTTATTCAAAGGCTAACAGGAAGAAATGGATTATGGCAGATGTGTTCCTTTGTAAACCAAAAGAAGAAAAGGTAACTGATGCTGTTCTAAAACTG
>NW_006494612.1:12148627-12164700 GCF_000325575.1 Pteropus alecto | reverse complement strand
TGCCCATATCAACAGGGCACTGGACTTGACACATTTAGATTCAGTTTCAAGTACCACCATAGGCTCCTCGTCATGAACCAATGGACCTTTGCCTCAGTTTTGATCTTTATTGTTCCTATATTTTCTAGTTTTCTTTATATACTTAGGTTCTCTATCACATGTGAACATACTTATAGTACTACAGTTAAAATTTAGAAGATACAGGCAAGCTAATATGTTGCGAGCTTGAACTATAATTTCTGAGCCAAACTTTTATTTTGTAAATTTGTTTAAAGACAGCCAATACTGTTTTTATACTGCCAACACAGTTCTGTTACTGGTGCTATGGTAAATTTTTAACCAACTTGGGCCTAGAGGAAACAATCTATAATTTCAAATAGGATATTGCCTAGCCCCTTCAAACACACACAAAAATCATTACCTGCTTTTCAGTACTTTTTTGATGGATGGTAAATCTTCGTGTGAAACTTAAAATTGAAATTAAGACACACACAAATCCAGTGAAAACTTTGTAAATAAAGTAAGTGTAGAATTTTCTTGAACTTTATAATACATATATAGTGTTAGAATGATGAAGCACAGAAATTAAAATAGTACCATGGAATTTTTAGAAAAACCGTCCATTTCCCAATGTACCCCAACCCTTTTTTAAAATGAAAAAGTTTTGTTTTCGTTATTGTTGTTGTTGTTGTTGTTTTAGCCTACACAAAGAACCCACATTGTCTTTTATGATTAGAGCCCTAATCTTTTTTTTTTTTTTTTTTCATTTTCTGGAATTATGGGAGTCTCTGAGTGATAGGAGCTGAAGACAGTCAAATTGTCAGAGGGGACTCCTCCCTTCTCAGGCTAGAGATCTCACCAACCGACATGGGATGGAGGTAGGGGTCTGACAGCCAGCTTTGGGACTGGTCAGCTGTGGAGTCACTGTTGGCTTCTCTAGGTTTTTCAAAACAGGCTTTAGTTTTTTATTCCAGACCTATTTATATAATCATTAGTTTAAAGAAATGTTTCATATTAATGGCTAATAGTTAAAATATATTTTTAGGCCCTACACCAGCCTTAGGTTGTTCTTGCGTCTATAATTTATGTTAACTATTGACAAGTAACCCTTTTATTAAAGATCGGATGTAAGAATAATCTACTTTGACAGATTAAAACGTTTGCATTTTGAAACTTCCCAGTTTATCCATATGGGTAGTTCTGATGTGGAAAATAATATTTGCAAAATAATAAAAGCCACAATTTGAAAACTGGACTCCGAAGGAGCTTAGATACCCTTGGGTGGTTTACCTTCCCTGTTCTGCTCACCCTGCTCTGAAACACTCTGCTTGAACGTGGGCAAATGCAAGATTTCCCCACTCTGACCATCCCCAGAACAGGTGGGTTGCAGATTGTTTGTAAAGGTTTCTCTCTTTAAGTAGATGAATAAATTAAGATTTCAACGGTGTAAGTACTGGAGTAGATGCGGACTACTGAACATTAATATATGAAAGCAAGAAAAGATTATTGCTATGTAATCAATTATATTCAGCTTAATTTTTTGTAAGTTATCGATAAATTGAGAGAAGTATTGTCTTTCTCTTATCAGGTAATTTAAGAATCATATAAAGGAGCTGTATTTAGAACTTACAACCTAGTTAAGGATATGAAAAGAGATTAAAAAAATGCATTTTTGAGTCAATGCATCTGTATTTCTTAGGTTAGCTAATAAACTAAACCATCTTGAGAAATTTATCCTAGTATTTCATGTGTGTAAAAAAGTGCCTTTTATAGATTCAAATTTGTTGGAATTCAGTGGAGAACTAACATATTTGTATTAAATTATTTCATGATTTATGGTAGTACAAATTCTTTATTAGAGAGAGTTTAAATTATGTGTCTCAAGGTCAGTGTGAGTGATGAGGGCTTAAGTATACAGGCATACCTCAGAGGTATCATGGGTTCAGTTCCAGACTACCACAGGAAAGCGAGTTGTAATAATTTTGCTGGTGAAGGTCTTACCTTAATTTGTAAAATATGCAACATCTGTGAAGCTCAATGAAGTGAAATGCAATAAAATCAGGTTAAGCCTCTACATAAGTAGATCAGAACTGCACCAGAGCCTGCTTATACCCCCAAGCCCAGCAGAGAACCTGTGGCCTTTTTAAGTTCTTTATAACCTACAAAAGCAGAAAAATGTTTGTGTGAAAGATGAGTTTTGATTGGTCAAAATAGGAGCAGCCAACCTGTGAGCTCCAGGATGTTATGAAATGCCTTGTCTATAAGTAAACAAACATGATAAAGGAAAAACCTATGTTTGGTAGTTTGAGGAAGAGATTCTTTGAGGAAACTAAGTCTTGATTTTTCACTTAGTGTTCTTAGCTTAGTGCCTTATTTAGTGTTAAGTAATTGAGCTATCTCTAAACCCCTACCCCTCTCCCCTCACTCCTAAATCTGTTTAAAGATCCTTTACACATACTCTACAAATTTTTTTTTTGTTACCAACAATATGCCATAAAAATTATAACTCTGATTTTTAAAAGTAAATGTATGCTCTTAAGTTATAAAGCATTGTTCTGAATGGAACTTTAGAGATAGCTCAACTCATTCATTTTACAGTAGTGGCCACTGGTGCACAGATTGTTCTGGAAATCACATTGCCAGGTAGTGGTAGAGTGGAAAATAGAAACCCAATTCTTGATGAGTGTTGCTTGCTATCATGACACGGCTTGCCTCTTAAATAAAATGCCAAAGAAGTATATAAATTGATAGTCTATATTCATCATTTGCAGACCCTAATGTATAGTAACTGCAAAACACATATAGTATAATTCTGCAGAATTATAAATTTGAGCTCTTATTAGTTAAGTTACATTAATTATAGTAATTTTTAAAAAATCTTACTAGTGGCATGATTTAGAAAATTTCTTCTTTTTAAAGCTGCCCAGGGAAAGTTTGACTTTTTCTCTTTATAAAAATCTCTGCAGGAATCAGAGGCATTTGTAATCATTCAGTTGGACATTCTTTACAATGAGGGATGAGGAAGAAAAAAGAGAGAGAGAAGAGAAGTGGCCTAGAGAAGAGGGTTGTGGTGACATGGGAGATCTTTCAAACTATAAATGTACATACTCTTAGTTTTAATTTCTTTTTTAGTTACAGGTGACATACAATATATTAGCTTCGGGTATGCAAGATCATGATTAGACTTTTATAAACCTTACAAAGTGATCACCATGATAAGTCTTGAATCCATTAGTTATGATATTATTGATTATATTCTCTATGCTGTACTTTACATCCCCATGACTCATACCATAACTGGCAGTTTGTACTTCTTAATCCTCTTCACCTTTTTCACCCATCTCCCCACCCCTCTGTTGGTGGGAAAAGCACACCATTCTCTTTACCCGAGTAGGATCTGGAAATTCTCTGGATGCTCTTATCTGTCTCTTTCCATCTGTTTGTAGCAATGTGGTGGTGAGAAGGGCTAGTTCTGGAGTCGGACCTGGGTCTGAATTTGGCCTCTTCCATTTACTAGCTTTGTGACTTTAAGCATTTTTTTTTTTTAATATTTCAGAGCTTCAATTTTCTCATGTGTAAAAAAGGGGTAATAATAGCACCCACTTTCTTGGATCAGAGGCTTAAATGTGATCATCCCCACAAAACAGAGTGGCATCAGGCATGCAGTGAGTGTAAAATAAATGCTACTTGCTATTATTACTGTTATTAATCACTACCTAAAGTTGGCGAGCCAAGATTGCATTGTTTCATATACCATTTAATAAATAAGGGATGTGGGTAATGAAATTTCAAAAAGTTATCAAAAATAGTTCAAATAAGTTTGATGCATAAAGAGATACATTTCCAGTTCATCAAGATGATCTTTCCAGATAGCTATAATTTTATTGTGCTACTGTCAACATTGATTTTCTCAGATTTCTGCCAGATTTCAAAAATCTTTAGTTGTCTTAAAATTATACTTCTTCAGCTTCTGTACTTCAAAACATATTAAAGCACTTGTCTCTTTCTCACAGATGTGCTTGTTACTGAAGCACTATCTCCTCAGAATTATCACAGTTCTTGAGTTACCTCCTTAAGCACTGAAGTTGTTCCCCAAAATAAAGAGATTGAATAAAGTTTACTTTAACCTGTTTTGTCTTTGGAGGATGTTTTCAAGATGTGAGATTATTTTAGATTTAGCAAAAATTTATATAATTATGATCAATTCTATAATCAGAGCTCCGTCTGTCATCTTATAGTCAAAAAATCACATCAATTAGTTGTGCTGCGGAACTCAAAGTTTTTGGCCTTTTCTGAGAGCTTTGAATTTAGATTTATTAGGGTTTAAAGCCCAGAAAGACCTCAGAAATCCCGGAACCCAATACTCATTTTATATACGGGAAACATGGCCCATGAGGTGTGACTTTCTGAGATTCCCGCAGTGCCTCCGAGTGCCCAAGCCTTGCTAAGCCTGTGATACCTTGGCTCTAAATGAGAACATGCTTTGGAGGCTGGCGGACCTGGCCCCCCATCTTCATCCTTGGCCCTGAGTGGCAGGCCAGCAAGCTCCAGCGCCACCATCCTAAAGGGAGATGAAATGTCTTTGCTGGGTAAGGTATTGCCTGGGAAAGCAATATGGCTAATTTCTTGGCTCTGAAGAATTCAGCAGCACTGCCCCACCCACACCAAGTCCTGATAAAGACTTCTGTGATCATTAGGTACTTGAAAGAAAACCTAATAAGATTAAGGTTTAAGAGCATTTAAAAGTCAGCAACCCTCTTTTCTGTCACAAATACTTTGGCAGTTGCTTTAGGTACTTTAGAGCACAGCAGTCCCACAGATAATCCAGAACAGAGATAATAAAATTAAGAAACCCAGGAATCCTTTGTATTTACTTGACTTTTGCAACTAGAATGGCGCTCTCACTTCCTTTTTCCTGTCAGTCCATTTGTCTCCCTGGCTTTTTTGCTTATCAGAGGCCCAGTCCCTGATTTGCTCCACTACTTTCTGACACTCCTGCTCTACGTCCTGTCATACAGTGACACTCAGGCTACATTAAATTAACTTTCATTTGTACTTTTTCTTGTGTTTATATATAGGTCTCTCATTAGATTATCCTGCCACCAGTTATTAGTGTGGGGGTGCTTAGTATGAGAGGAGGCCTGGAATTGAGGGGATGAAAACCTGATGAAGGACGCCAAGTTCTGCAGGGATGGTTTAATAACAGCACACTACGTACTAAGACAATCTTCATTACAACACCGGTGGGGACGCCTGTTTGCCTGGGCCAGCAGTTTATGAGAAAGGTGTGGCATAATTGATATACACAGCCTGTGAGTGACTGTAGTTGAGACATGAACTCAAGCCATCCAGAGACCAGGAACTATTGCTGGAATCTCCATATCTGCCAAATCCTTCATCGAATGGTTTTTCCAAAGTCCTATGAAGAACAAGAGGGTCAAAAGATAGAAGGCCAGGGCTCGAGGTCCACGCCGGTAGTGGCCATGTCCAGCTTTCTTGAGTTGGTGTTTGGGCCATGACTGAGCCTAGTTTTTCTTTCATAAGATTGTGTGCTAGAATTAATAAAAGGATGTGTTTCCTAACTGTAGCTCTGTCAGGGCATAAAAAGAAGGACAGACCAGTGGGATGATTAAGGCAGCACAGGAGTGTGTGCCCAGTCTCAAAATCTCATTCCCACCTGCCTGAAATTTCACCATCAGTGCCTTCTTTTCATTGATATATTTCTTCTGAAAGGCTGCTGTTAAAAGTACATCACTAAAGTAGCCCAGCAGAAATTGTTATACTTTGAGATTTGTCCTAGCAAGGGCAAGAATAGGTTTGTAGAAGGAACAAGTATCTTTCATTATGTTATTTCATTATAAACTAATGCTTGCTTAGAAAAGAACATTTGGAAAGTACACAAGCAAAAAGAAAAAAATCCTTCACGGTTCTATAATAGTCACAAGTAGTGTCAACATTACTCCCCACACTCACATATGGTTTATTTCTTTCCACAGTTTTGTAACCATACTATATATACATGTTTCATTTTCTTTTAAAGTATCACTGTATGATAGCATAATGTATGAAAAAAAAGCATCAGTTTATTTAATCACTTCCTTGGACTCAAACAATTAGATTGTCGTTTTTTGTTTTTACAAAAATGCTGAGCTAAATACTTTTGTCCATTAAGTTGCCATCTCATTTTTTACTGCCCCCACCCCCACAAGGAGGATTTCCCCTTAAATTCCTAAAGAAGGAAATGAATCGGTCAAAGGATCAGAGTACATCCTGAGGGATTACTTTCCAAAAACAGTGTACACGTCCACCAGTAATATAATGAATGTAGTCCATTGAATCTTTATTAATTATATAGGCGATGAAACAGTATTTTGTATATTTAATTTGCTGCTGAGCAACATTTTCTCCTGTGTTGGCTGGTGAGTTGTACACAACAACAAAATTTTTAAAGGAGTAAGAATGGGAAGAAGGCAGAGCTCAGAGACCTGAGGGATGGGAGTATCAGAGAAGGTGTATCTAACAAGCTGGCTAGAGGGACACAGATTCTCAAAGTAGGCAAAGTCCGGAAAGGCAATAGTATTTAATTAAAAAAAAAAAAGCTTACAACAAAATTTGCCTCTTCCCTGGGTAGACACCAAGGATAAAAAGTACTCTATAGATAGGAGCACAGTAGTCACCCCTTATCTATGGGGGATGCATTCCAAGACCCACAGTAGGTGCCTGAAACCAAACTATATATAGGGTAGTACCAAACCCTATATATACTATGTTTTTTCTTATGTATGCATACTTTTTCATTTATAGAAAGCATTTCACAGCTTCTCATTGGCATATCTGAATTGCCAGCATCACTACTCTTATGCTTTGGGACTATTATTAAGTAAAATAAGGGTTACTTGAACACAAGCACTATAATCCTGCAACAGTTGATCTAACAACCCAGAGAACTACTAAGTGACTAAGGATGGGATTAGGGAGTTTATGGAGCCTGAATACCCTGGACAAAGGGATAATTCATGCCAGGATCAGAACAGGCGAGACATTCATTATTTTCTCATGCTACTCAGAACAGCACACAATTTAAAACTTATGAATTGTTTATTTCTGGAATTTTGTATTTAATCTTTTTGACCATGGGTAACAAACCACAGATAAGGGCGACTGTTGTGCTTACCAAGCACCTTGGAACAACCCACTTGCCTCAGCTAAGGCCCAATCAGCTTCTGTGGGCTCAATTCGTTGCTAAGTTATAGTTGGGTTTTTGCATTAGCTATTTGAGGGAGGTGTGGCATCTCTGGAGATCTGGCGAAGGAGGGAGGGATCTTTCTCTTTTTAGAATTCCTCAGGATGGTTTTCTAATATTTTAAGATTATAATGATCAAAAATAGTTCAAGTAGAATTTCAGAAGTGATTTTAGTGATGGCAAGTCTTAGAAAGCTGAATTCTTAAGAAAAATTAACAAAAAGGAAATCATTTATAAAATTTCATGGTAATAACGGCATACATCTTTATGCCTGAAGGTCAGGCCAATCTTTTGAGAGGCCTTTAGTGTTTTAAATAGGATAAACGTGCATTTTGTCTAAGGTATTTTATTCTAGAATGAAAGAAAATTATGATTTGTTTATGGTTTTGGACTTTTTTTATTATTTTGCTCATTCCTTCTAATAATGTGTTTTTAGTCCTACCTTTTAAGATAGTGAAGAGCTGCAGATTTCAAAATGTATTTATGTTCTGACCTTGGTTAGTTCACAAAAGTCTGCCAAATGCCAGAACTGTTTAAATTTGGCTTTGAGACTGCATTAACATGATGAATAACGATTGACATAAATGTACTATATTATCTTTATAAATTGTGGTTCGAGATGATAGTAATTTTAGAATATTTAGGATGCTATTCTCTAAGACATGTTTTTTTTGTTGTCAACTAGCAGTGCAGAATGTTATAATGTATCTAGTCAAGTACAGGTTTTCATCTTATGATTAGAAATGCCTCAGCAGTTCATATTGTGTTTTCAAGAGTTAGTAGCCCGAGTCAGCAATTTTATAAGGCATTTTTATTAAGTGTAAAAGGAACTTTATGTAGTAAAAAGTGTATTTTATAATTGGTATCTAGTAATACTTTGTGTACATTCACTCATTCTAAACATTTTGGTTAGTCTTCATTATTTAATCCTCCTAGGGATTACTCAGTTTAGAGTGTGTAATGAACAACTCGATAACTTAAAAACAAAAAGGGGGGGGGTCAATTGAAGAACATAAAAAATGAAGATGATTTATTAACTACTGTTGAAAGCTGCTTAGCAGTTGGGGTGAATAAAAATTATGATTAATTAAGTGTGCAGTAATAAGATAAAACTATAGTGCAGTTTAGAAGTGCTTCTGGTTTTTTCTTACTCCAAGAGTACAAGAATCTGTGATGTTGGGTCTTCATAGCCATGAATCTGTTCCAGAACTACCATATTGAGAACAGGAGAAAGAACTTTCCTCTTATTCATCCACCAGGTCAGCTAGCCCTGGGCCTTTCCCATAATATGACCCAGTAAATATTCATTGAATAAATATCCTTTTTTTAAACAAATATATCAAGGGAGGCTACTCAGCTAGAGTGACACTCTCCCACCTTTATATAATCATATAATCCAAAAGTAGTATCCAGTCGTCTTTGAGCCCCTTCTACATAGCCTCATGGGCTACAGGCTGCTGTCTTTTGAGGGAAGAGTTGATTTTTTTATAACAGTCTAAAGCGATTCAGAACCAGATCTAGTGAATAAAGAGAGTAATCCATGCAAGGAACACCTCTCCTAGTTTCATTTAAAGGTTGTGTTCAGAATGATTTATAAAATGAAAAACTATTCATTTTCCTAATGACTTGTTAACTGGTTATGAAAGTGGTTCATAAAATAGTCTTTTAAGCAGATGTAACACAGCCGAAATAAATGTAGATACTTGTGAGGTTTCCTTTGAAGGTCCGCACTTACTTAAATATGAAAGTTCTATTTCATTTAAAAGTTAATCTGCTTTATATTTACACACTTATCCATGGTTTTGCTTTCCATGATTTCAGTTACCTGAGGTCAACCAGAACCCGAAAACATTAAACGGAAAATTTCAGAAATAAACAACTCATAAGTTTTAAATTACACACTTTCTGAGTAGTGGGATGGAATCTTGGGCCATCCCTTGTGGGATGTGAATCTTCCCTTTGTTCAGCATCTTTATACTGTATAAGTTCCATGCCCATTAGTCGCTTAGTAGCCATCTTGATTATCAGATCAACTTTCCCCAAATTAAGGTGCTTGTGTTCAAGTAACCCTTATCGTCAGAAGGTCCATAATAGCCTAATGCTGTGTCACAGGTCCCTTTGTAATTCACCTCACTTCATCTCATTACATAGGCATTTTATCCTCTCACATCATTGCAAGAAGGGTGAGTATACCGTACAGTAAGATATTTTTAGAGACCACATTCATATAACTTTTATTACAGTATATTGTTATAATTGTTCTATTTTATTATTAGTTGTTAATCTCTTACTGTGACTAATTTATAAATTAAACTTTATCTTAGGTATATATATATAGGAAAAAACAGTATAGATAGGGTTTGATAGGGGTCTTGGAACGTATCCACCATTGATAAGAGGGACTACTGTATGTGATTTGAATTTTAGTAAAGTCTTCATTCATTTCTGTCCGTTATCTAGAGTTGTGGACTACATCTAGTGAGAGCCGTCTTTTTTTTTGTATTTCAAATTTATATGTGGTACACCTAATCAAAGTTTGGGTTTGTTTGTTTTTTTTTCCTACCCCAACAAAAATTTTTGAAGGACAATGGTGTTTTTATAAGTAATGCTTACAATACTACACTAAAATGAAAAGCCACGCGCTGGGTGTTATTTTCCACAAGAGAAATTAGAATATAATGAAAATTATCTCTATAAGAAGGTATGATATTTTAAGAAAGAACCTTGGTCTTCTGTTTCCTAATTTAATATTTTATCTCCTGAAAAGTACTGTCTCAAATAAATCATTGCATAGTACAATCTCTCTGAATTTTATGAATTTACAAATGGTCCCTTTTCTAATTCATTCTGAGGATCCCAATTAGATTATCTTCTTAAAAGATCACTTCTTTCTTGTTGCCCAACTCAAAGGTTTTAGTGGGCTTCCATTTCCTGTGTAGTAGCTAGCACTGAAAGAAACATCTGGAGAGTGTTTTAACACACAGGTTGCTGGGCTCTGCCCCCAAACTTTTTCATTCAGTGGATCTGGGTGGGTCACATAATTTGCATTTTGAACGTGTTCCTAGGTGATGCTGATAGTGCTGGTCTAGAGACTAAAGTTCGAAAACCATTGCTCTCGAATGAAGTCCTAACTTCTTAGGGTGACATTCATAGTCTTCTATAAATCTGCCTTAGTTTGCTTCTTGTGTCATATCTCTTAGATTAAGAGGGACTCTCTGTTCTAGCTAACTGCATATTACTGTTTCCAAAGTTAGGGCTTTGCCTTGTTTATTTCTCTCGAATGGAGTATCTCCTGACTTGCTCAAACGTCATGTCTTCGATGAAACTTTCTCTCACATTCGCAACCTTTACTGATCTCTCCCTTCTCCAAATCCCTGTGGCATTTATTATTTCTATCTTTGGCCCATGAGTTGCTAATTTAATGGATATATGTTATCCTCCAACTAGACCCCCTAAGTGTGGAGACACCTTTTTCTATTCCATAGGTTCATGGCCCTGAATTTAAAAATGGAAAGCAATTTGTCTTACATATAATAAAAATGAGAAACAACTTAAGTATATCATGAAAATTATAGTCAGATTATGAGTCAGTGCGGCTGAATAGAAACCATTCTGAGCCTCCCTTTCCACATCTGTGAAATGGAGCTAATCTGTTTTGTAAAGTTGTAAGAATTAAAGTAGAAAATGTATGTGACTCCCAACACAATGTCTGGCATATGATGTTACCTAATAAACAATATTTATTAGCAACTAGAGATTGATTGAAACAATAAGCTTGGACTTTTCTCAAGAAAAGGGATTGTTCATAAGTAACTGGATTTAAAAAGTTATTTCCAGGAAAGAAAAGGAAGTTTTGGCTGCAGAATTGCTGTGTTAACCAATAGTTTGTATTGCTGTTACCACCTTCCCTTAGTTGTTATTGCCAAACTCCCTGCTTCCTGTGGCAGGAAAGTAGGTATTCTTTTGCCTTGTTTCAATTGTTATCTCATAGAAGTGATGCTTATCCTTAGGAAAACCAAGGTGTCCATCAGTGTCCAGTTACCTCTGGCTTCCTGGCCTGCTGTCACTCAAATACTCAGATTTGAGGTTACGGGAAGCAGAAGAGAAAAATAAAATCTGGAGAAACACCTTAAGGGCATAGAAAGAAGTATTTTGTGAGCCGAAAAGCTGAAAATGTTTCATTCAGAGATAGCTATGGGTATAAATTTAGCTCAGTAATTAGGCATATGGTGTTTTCATTTAGGAAGTGTCTACACTCTTTGTGATAAGATCCGTTGAATATTAGAGCTGCTACAGCTTTATGTCGCCAGCAGATTCCTAATGCATTTAAAACAAGAATTGAAGAGTGAAATGGAAAACAGAATTAATAATTTGTTCTTGGTTGGTTTTAATCTGCTCTTTATTAACTTTGTAGTCTATGCCTGGAGGATTAGATTTGGAAACAGAACATCAACTAATGTTCTAAAAGTTTACTTTTATCGGAACATTATATTCTTAAAGACTTTCTGAAGAACATTTTGGCCGAATTTAGTCTTAACATGAGACAACACTTAAGCCCTTATGATTCAACCTAAATAGAAAGCTTTTGATCTATGATGCTATTTTTAATTTTTAAGTTATTTCATGATAGATTTCAAAGTGAGATTTCTTTAAGAAAAACTGACTAATACAGAGGTAAAGGTATTCTTTCGTGGGCACAAGGATAGTTTAGTCTCCTTTTTTTCTAGCTATTTTTTATCCCCCACCCCCATCTATTGCTTTCAATCTTATCATTTTAAATCTGCTTGCCATTAGTGGTAAGGAAATTAGGAAAAGTCAAAATCAAAGGATATTTGTATTTCCTATGCCTTGTCAAATGTTTCTAAGATTGACTGAAAATAGACAATTATAATTTTATAAATAGAAAAGTCCTATTCTAAAATATATTTTCCAAAAGTCCTATTCCAAGAAGAACTGAGATACAGAGGTTTAAGAACAACAGTTGCCCTGGGGGAGCAGGACGGAAGATGCTGTTCATCTATTTCTTTCTTAATGCTTCTGTAATGTGATGCCATTAGAAATGCCTGAAAGTCTAAGATTCAGTAGTTTTGCTTCTGTGGTTGTAGTTCTCCACCCACCTGTGATCTAGAGAATTACACTCTAGGTTTTATTAAGGTAAAGGTACTAGAATTTAGACACTCAGATGGACCTGCTTTGGGGACTAGGAAGAAGAATTTTGACGAACTATAATACCAGGTCAGAGTTAACCAGTTGTAGATTCCTCATTAAGAAAACTACTCTGTATGTATGTATTCTTGATAATAGAAAGTTTTGATCTAAAATAAATCCTCTATTTTGACTTTGACGTGGTAAGTGAGGTTTGTGATTTTATAGCCATATGCCACAGGTAAACAGGTATTAGTTATAGCTGTCTTAATTTAGCTTAATTTAGTTGCCTTTTTCTGTCATGCTTTACCCATTCTGTTAATCCTCTTCCATCCTTCCGTTTTCTATCAGAAGTAATGCTAATGACACAACGGTAAAGAGGAGAATAGCAGAACTGGGATTATATGTATTATACATGTCGTGTTACTAGTCAGATTACTTATCAAGAAGTAAGTCTGGTCAGCAGGGCCTGAGCAGCACTCTTGCTTCTCAGAACCTTGAGAGGTGAATTCTATATGTTAGCACTGACAGATCACCTTTTCCCTGACCGACTGGGCACTCGATGCTACATTTAAGAATTCCTGAGGGAGAAAGCTGTCTAGTTACATGATTGGTTAGCATTATTTGTGGGCCTTTGGCTCTCAGTGGAATTGCTAGAAAGCTATCTCAGGAAGGAATGCCTTTGATTGATTTGAAATCTCATGCATCACCATAGTGTTGCTCGGGTTTTCCAAAACACTGGGGGATTTTTGCAGACAGCACTTTCAGGAGCTAATCTGAAGGTGGCAAACCAAACTGTCAGGAAGGGTAGGTTCTTTCTCTGCTTCCAGGTGAGATCACTGCACTTGTACTTCACTCTGTAATATCCTGTCTTCACAAACCCCAGGGGCACAGAACACCTTAGTGGGCGTAAAAGAGCATTGCCTGTTGTAGATAGTGCACCCTAGAGTTTTCCAACATTATATAACAAGACTCCAAGTTAGATATTTTTTAAAACAGAATTTTTTCTTCTTATTTAAAATAAGATTTTAATTCTTTAATTGACTCTTAAACCTAAGCTATTAATTTGCAGGTATATTTGGTTTAAGGGTAACAGAAACAGTCACAACACCCAGCAATATTTTTCTTTTTCTTTAGGTTTAAAATAGAGGTAGCAAAAATAAATTAATTAAAAAAATAAAATAGAAGTAGCAGTTAAGACCATACATTTATTAAAAAGTACAACTTCTCAGTTATACTCTAAAATGTGCTCCTTTTTTTCTCCCCAAGGAATTCATGCTATTATTCTTATTCTGAGAATAGTCTCAAGTGATTTACTGTGTAGCTTGATCTAAATATAATTAAAGCAACCAATAACTAGATGTTTACAATTTCATCTTTGCATAGATTTTTGTCTCCTTTACCTCTAGTTTTAATTCTAGAGTGGTGAAAAGTATAAAAATAATTACAGCATCCATTTTTTAGTGTTTACTTCTTATTAGGCACTATGCTAACCACTTTATAATCATAACCTCATTTAATTCTCAGAACAGTGCTGTAAATTCAGTATTGTTTTTTCCCATAGGAAATTGTGGCCGAGAAGGGTCAAGCAAATTGTCCAGGGTTATAGAACTTCTGGGTGTCTCAGCTGAGATTTGACCTTGGGTCTGTGTGGCTCTGGCACACATCTTCCTCCCACTGCACTAACTCCCAGTGAATGCCCCTCGGTCCCCTATTGCAACCCCCTGCCTTGGCACCCTGGAGGATCTTACTCATCATGATTAAAGAATGGGACTCTGTCTGTCTGAGAAATAGGAGGGAAGCAGGAGTGTGAGGGTTGACACTGTTTTCATCTCAGTTTGTGGAAAACAACATGCTACAGGGCTTTTTTTTTTTTTTTTTTTTTTTTTTTTGGTTTGTTTGTTTTTTAACTAATTCTGAAAGTAAAACCCATGATCAGTTTGTTTGAAAAAGCTTCTCTTAAGAGGAATATTGTGTTCAACATTAAGCACATGGTATTAGGGTGTATTAAGTGTATGTAAACACCTTAATGATATGTATATATATAATATATATATGATTGTGTGTGTCTATTATTACCTAAAGTAATGAATGCTTTAAGCATTAATGAAAATAATTGGAAGTTCTGGAAAATTGTCTAAATCAGAATGGAGAGATAGACGAGAATTTCTAAAATACAGTCTAAATTTGCTCCCTTTTTTTCTTGAATCTTGGGCCCAATATAACTCCTAAATTTTAGAATAAATAATCTTGCAATTATTTAATTTTTAAGTGAGACATTCCATGAAGGATGACCATGTTAACACAAGTGAAATGTAAGTTTTAAATTCATAATGAGATATATTACCAAAAAAGATTCTGTGAGTCAAAGTAATACATTGTTAAAGATTTGACACTCAGGTTTTACATAGACGTGACAACACATAGACGTGACAACACAGGTATATATCACTGGTCCTAAGCAATGATATATACCAGATAGTATAACTCTTTCTAAAGCATATGCAAATGGAGCAGTATAACAATCATTCATATCCAAATGTTTTAATAATCTTAATATTATTTTCCTTTAATAAATCAAATTAAGAAACATTTCCAACAAGACTCCTTCCAGAAATATTTAAGAGCACCACCCTTGCAAAGCGCTGCAGAGACAACAGTAAGCAAGACAGATGTAACCACTGCCAGTCTGGAATCCAAAGGCACAAAGAGTAAAAAGCCAGTGTGAAGTCACAGGGTTTTTGTCCTTTTCCATCTGACTTATTTCATTTAGCAAAATACCCTCAAGATCTATCCATGTCATCGCAAAATGTGGCATATAAATCAAAAAAGTACCAAATGAACAACGAAACAAAACAAAAACAAAAACCTATAGACTCAGACAACAGAATGGTGGTAACCAGAGGGTAAGGGGGCCGGAGGTGAGCAAAATGGGTAAAGGGACCAAATATATGGTAACTAATGGAAATTAGACGTTTGGTGGTAAGCATGCAGTAGAATATACAGATATCAAATTATAATGTGTACACCTGAAATTTATATGTTATTTACCAGTGTTACCTCAATAAAAATAGATAAATAAAAAAATTTGTAAAGCCAGTGTGATAATTGATTTAGAAGGCGAAGTGCAAGCTAGAAGAATGTAATAAGGACAGGTAGCTCAGATTTAGGGGTTCAAGAACACTTTCTAAAAGTAGTAAATGTTAGAATAACCTGAAGAGGAGTAGGAGTTAGCCAGTGGAAGGGCAGGGTGAGGATGGCTGCAGGAATAGGGAGTGGCCTGTGTGAAGGCTCTGAAGGTAAGCTAGAGAACCAAACTAGGGAAATGGTGCTGCGAAGTATGCTAGGAAATGGGCCAGAGAAATAAACCAGAAAATGACTCTTACGAAGTGTTTAGACTCTATCTTGAGATTATTGGGAGCCAAGGAAGTATTTTAAGTGGGGAAATATCAAATTTGCATTTTTGGATAAGTCTGGAGTCGGGGACATGTGTTAAAAGGCTCTGCAGTATTTCAGGTGAGAGGCGATGATGGCCTCAACGTGTAGATGGGTAGTGGGATATTTTTTAAATAGCATTTACAGGACTTTGTGAGCACTCATATAGCGAGGGCGGAAATGGAGTCCAAGACAGTGCTTGGTTCTAGGTTTGTACAAGGGGTTGGGTGATGGCAGTGACAGGGAAAGA
>NW_006494612.1:12111393-12148603 GCF_000325575.1 Pteropus alecto | reverse complement strand
GGGTGGAGAGAGGTGTGATGGATTTAGTTTAGGGTGTTTTGCATTAGATGCGAAAGATGTTCCAGTGGAGAGGGTCTCTCGTATGCAGTTAGAAATACACGACAAGCACTGTAAAAAGAGGCCTAAACTAGAGATATCAGTCTTAAGACCATCAAGCCATGGAAGCAAATAAGCTCCTTCAGGGATAGTGTCCTATTGGAAGAGCCAGGGCCTAAAGCCTGAGGAACATCGACATTCAAGGGATGTGCAGAGTGAGAGACAACAGACAAGGAGCCATCAGAAGCACAGGCAGAAAACTAGCAGAGTGTGGCACCCTAGAGCATTTTTGGATATTTAATATTTTCAATGTCTAATACTGCTGAAAGGCAAGAGGAAGAATAAGGTTTTGAATTTGATAACAAGCAGGTAGAAGATGCCCCCTACTCGAGCAGATTCAGTGGTGTGTTCTGGTGGAAGCCATGTTGCAGTGGAGGTCAGGAAGTACAGAGACAACTCTTTGCACAAGGCCACAATGGATGGGACTAGAGTGATCGGGTGTTAGCTGCAAGGTGACAGGGGGCAATGGGAAGATTGAGTAGAGGAACTGGCATCTTACTGAGCACCGCTGAGCGCACAGTTGGGGCTGGCAGCCATGAATTTGTGACAACCCCATCTGCTTACTTGATTGATTTTTCTTTAGCAGGATTCAGCCACTCCGATATATTTGGAAAGGCAGACAAGTAGGTTGACCTAGTCTTGGGGTTTTCCTAAGTTGAAACAGAGAGAAGATACATGGTCCCAAGTGCTTTTTTTTGAAAATCTGATTACAAAGATCGTTTATTTTTAATAATATAAATCCACTCAACTTAGGTTAAAGAGAGTGGGGAGGAATATTTATTATAAAGATAAGAGGGGGCTGTCTCATGGATCCAGCTTAGAAGCACAGCAAGACCTCACATTTGTAGTTCCTGTAGGGCCTGGAACTACAAATCTGCAAGGCACCTGGAAGCAAGACTTCTATTCCTCCAGTTTCTTATCCCGAGCTAATCTTTTGTCTGTAGACATACCCACTTCATTCTTTCCTCTGCAAACAAGCTCCCTACAAATCAGTCCTTTAGTTTACATGGCCAATGAGTTTAAGTATTAATATAGATTCTAGAAAGCATCTCAGATTCAATTCTAAATTCCCAGAATGGAGAATCTGACCCAGTTGTAGTTAGGTATCTAATCAGGTATGCCCAAGGGAAGAAATATTGATTTTTAGTATCAATGTAGCCACAGCACAGAGCTTCTTGAGTGTTGGAGAGGAGAGGGTAGTCTGGCTGCACAAAGGTCTCTCACTATCTCTGCTGCACCCAGCGCATTTATCTTTCTGGAAGTTTCTCTATTGTAGAACTGCTAGTTAGAGGCAGATTGCCTGGTGTTCTGCGATATATTCACTACAGAAAGTTCTGTCTTCTTGAAATGACAGTTCACCAGCATTAGCATTTTCATGTTGTTTCATTAAATGTGGTACAAACATGTCTGCAAAACAAACCAAGCATACCTGCCCTGGGATGTTCACCATTTAACAGCCTGTCATATTGCTGCTTCATAATGTAACAAAGTCCAAATGCTTTAATGATCACCAGTTAAAACACACATGCACACACACACACATACACACACACACACACACGAAGAATTTGATTCCAAATTTACAAAAATATCAGGTTTTAACGTTCATCTTTTGAATACTTGTTCATCAAGACCCACCTTAAATCTTAACAGCTGCACAAATTCTTACCTGTTCCTAGTGCCCTCAGCAGAAAAGCATTTCTTTTTCTGTGCTCTTATGGCTTGCTTTGTTTAATTCTCTACACTTATTACATTTTTATTGCTAAAGGCAGCATATCCAAAAGCAAAGAGATGAAAGAGCTCATGACTTTGTCACTTATTAACAGTCCAATCCTGTGTAAGTACACAGTGCCTTTGAGCCTCTCTCATCTGTAAAAGTGATGATAATGCCTACCTTCCAATGGCTCTTAGGAGCCAGTGAGTGAATAGATGCAAAACTATTTACTTCCACTGTGATGCAGATATTAATTATTTAGGGAAATAGTCTGGGGGTTGAAAGGCCAGGTTTCTAAAATCCATCTGCCTCTTGGTAATTCACGACATGGCACTGGATGAGTTACTATTCTTGCATGTCTTAGGCATTTTGTGTCCCGTGTTAGTTTTCTGCCGCTACTGTAACAAATTATCATAAAGATAGCAATTTAAAACAACACAAATTAATGTGTCACAGTTCTGTAGGTTAGAGTCTGAGTGAGAGTGTTTGGTTTCTCTGCACTGGGTCTCTATAAGGCCAATATCAAGGTGTCGGCAGGCCTGGGGTCTTACCTGGAGGCTCTGGAAGAGAACCCACTTAGAGGTTCATTGAGGTTGTTGGCAAAATTTAGTTCCTTGCAACTGTAGGGCTGAGGTCCCATTCCTTGCTATCAGCCAGGAGCCTCTCAGCTGCTCAAGGCTGTCTGTATTCATGTTCATGTTGCCCCTCCATTTTCAAACTGGCAACACTACGTTAAGTGCTGCTCGACTGAATCTGACTTTCCCTTCTGCTGCATCTCTTCTGCCTCCAGCCAAAGACCATTCTTTGCTTTTAAGAACTCAGGTGACTAGATTGGGTCCACCCAGCTAATCCCGGCATACCTCTGTATTTTAAGATCACTTTAATTATCCTTATGTAACTTGCATTACATCTGCAAACTCTTTTTGCCATGTAAATATCAGATTAACAAGACCGGAGATTAGGGAGTGGACATCTTTGGGGAAATTTCTACTTGCCGCCTGTGGGTACTATGTGCAGTGCAGTATGTGAAGCCAGGTGAAGTCCCTTTCATGCAAGAGCTACTCAAGAGCCATTGGCGAATTGCGTGCTCTGTTGCTGTGGTTTGTGATCAGCCAAGAAGCTATTTTGTGCTGCAAATTACTGATAGGGGTAACCCAAGCCAAAAGAAGCCAGGTTTTATAGTAGTTTCTTTGTATAAGTAACTCTAATTACTATATGCAAGTAAACAAGGAAGAGAAACCAAACTCGTATCCACATGTAAAGAGTATTGATAAATAAAAAGAATATTCTCTTTATTCTTAGAGCTTTTATTGAGGCCTTACTAAGTGCCTTTGATAAAGCATCTTATTTTAATCTCATTGTTCATATTTTGCAAATGAGTATTCTGAACTCAGTAGGGCCATATGAGGTACCCAGTGTCATAAAGACTATTAAAAATCTTTAGTGAAAAAATAATTCTGATCTGCGTTTATTCTCCCCATATCATAGCAGGTATAGTATAGAATTTAGGAGCACAAATTCTGGAGCCTGACTCCTTGGGTTTGACTTTTCTCAGCCACTTATGTGTCCAGTGACCTTGAGCAAGTCACTTAACCTCTCCATACCACAGTATCCTCATCTGTAAAATGGTGGTTACAATACGCCTTACTTCATAGAGTTGTTATTGAGGATTAGATTGAATCGTACCTAGCACATAGTACTATATAAGTATCAGAATTATTATTCTAATTGAATAGTTTCTTTTAACCATTGGTTCTCAACTGGGTTTATTTTTCCCCCACGGGAACATTTGGCAATGTCTGAAGACATTGGCTGTCTCACATGGAGGTATGTGCTAGCAGTGGTCCCCGACTTATTTGGCACCTGGGGCCAGTGGTCCTATGAGAATCTAATGCCTCATGATCTGAGGTGGAGCTGAGGCGGTGATGCTAGTGCTAGGGAGCGGCTGCAAATACAGATGAAGCTTCTCTTCTCATCCTCCTGTCTCTCACCTCCTGCTGTGCTGTCTGGTGTCTAACAGGCCATGGACCAGTACTGGTATGTGGCCCAGGGATTGGGGACCCTTGTGCTAGCGGCATCTAGTAGGCAAAGGCCAGGGATACTGCTAAACATCCTAAAATGCACAGGACAGCCCCCTACAACAAAGAATTATCCACCCAAAATGTAAACAGTGCTGAGGTTAAGAAACCCTGTTTTAAATCAGTGGCTTTTTATGGTTTTAGAAACAACCTCATTTGCAAATAAGAATTTATGTTTCATTAGTGACGTTTCACACTGAGGATATTTGTGCCTGACAGCCATGGAGCTCTGAGTTCTACAATCAAAACAAACAAAAAAACATTTTTCTGGTGTTGAAAAAAAAAAAGCCTTCCCTCTATTTTTATATATAACATAGATTTCATAAGAGTATGCTTAACCTACAATACACAATTAGGTGTTAGAAATACTCTGTTCCTATGAAAAATTGAGTGGAATTTCTAATTTTCTTAATCCAGTGAACTTTCTTCTGGAGATCATAGGAAAGAAATGACTTGAATTTGGGAATTTTCTGTTAATCCATATGTTCTAATAGCCAAAATAATTACTCATTGTAGTTACCTGTTTAAAATTTACCTGCACTGTAGTATATGGCTTGGTAAGGTCTGAAACATTTCTGACAGTGTCATTTTTATTTGTGAATATTATATAACGCTTATGTGTTTGCTGTCTTCACTCCCTCCCATCTCATTCTTGTACATATCTAATGATTTAAAATGTTCTCTAACCACTTTCTCTCTACCATTCACCCTGTTGCCTCCAGTTCAAGATGAGCTATTTGAGTTATCTTTCTCACTATCCAAGACTATCTTTATCTATTCTCATTTTTCAGAATTTGTCCATTTGATGATTTGGTTAGTCATCAACACTTGCATTACCACTGGGCACAGAGGCTCCTTAGACTGACATCCTGGGAGGGAGAGGAAGGAATCTGGGTACATTCCCATACCTTCCACTCTCTTATCTACCTGGAGAAACTGAGAACCACAAGATACAAACACAGCAGCAATCTATAGTAGTAAATCGTTATGGATTAGGGGATACACTGACATGTGGGGCACCAGGTAGGTGCTCAAAAACACTTACTAATTGATTACATGATTCCATGGTGTAATTACTAAATATTGGTAAAATATATTCTTATAATCATATTATAATGTGACTACATTTTTCTTATTGTATTTAAGAAATTCTTGGCTTATATAAATATCATCGAAAGGAGAGTATTAATTAGAGGGTGAAGGTGACATCCACTCTGTCCTTTTTGAGTCATTATGTTGCAACAGTGAATCTACTGGTACAAAGAGAAACACCAGGCATTTCATTTAAAAGGAACAAACAAAACGTTTTTGATACAAACTGCCATACTTTGTCATCAGGACTAGAAACGGAGTAAAACAGTTTACAACAGAATTATATTTTTTAATGGTAGAACAGTGATAACTACTTCTTCACAGACTTCATGATTAAGAAGGATTAGCTTTAAGCGTAATTGGTGTCTTTCAAGGCTTTGAACAAAGCCCAGCTCATTTCCTGTGATCTCAGGCTGTTAGAATGGAGAACCTTGTCTGTCTGCAGCCACCTCACAGTGAACTCAGTGGCGTCCTTGAACACCACATTGGAGATCAAGCTACATAGCAGTTGATGACTAGTTAAGGCCTTTTTTCAATTTTGAAATTTTGCTACTTCATAATTTAGAGCCTTGTGCTGAAGACGTTTTGGAAAAACTCTTAACAGCTTTCCCAGCGAAACATGGAGAAATGCTTAAGTTTTCCATCAAGAATTAGTTGATTTGCGGGAGGGGTACTTTGGATTACAGTTAATCCACATTTATTCATGTTATTCTATAGAAAGAACTTTTATAAACAAGATTAGCTTAGTAGCAAACATCACAGGACTGTGTTTTATGCCTTGTGGAAGCGTATACACTTCTAAGTGTATATTATGTCATTTTATTGTGATGGCCCAAGCCAGCGGCTAGAGGGGCCCAGAGGCTGGTAGAGTTCATGCTAGGAAGGCAGTTCTTTTACAAGAGATGTCTATCAGTAGTTCTGAGAGTAGTGTTGAGGTGTGAGTCTGAGTTTCAAAGAATACCAAGAAGGAGTATCATAGTAGTCATGAATCTAAGGTGAGCAGAGCCCAGTACCCAGAGGTCCAAGTCAGGGAGAGGATAAAAGAGCAGAAGAAGAATTGCAGCACTTAGTAACTCTGATAAGACTTTTCACATAGACATACAGCTGTGCACGGGTTAGCCTCCTGTGGACAAGAATTGAATGTAGTATTGGCTGGGGAGCTATAGGTGCTCAGATGTTTGTGACAGGATTGAAAAGTTCAGCCTGGCAGAAAGGAACAAGTGGGAATAGACTAGGAAATTTGGGTCCAGAGAGTTAAGTACCAGGACAGCTGATCAGTTGCATCCCACTGCCCAACAATCTGTTCTTGATTTTTCTCTCTGCGTGGCTGACAAAGGTTTGGTCTGCTTCTTTCTGGAAAGTCAGTGTGATGGGGGCTGAGGTTACTGCAACATCCTCACCATTGCCCAGGGTAAATATTTGCAGGCCATGTATTTGATCTGTTAGATTTCAGGACCTCAGATTTTTGCCAATAAAATTCAAAGGCGAATAATTAGTTGCTGAGAGGGTCTCCTTATATGACGGGGCTAAGGAAGTAGGCAGAATGGACAGATCCCTCAGAAATCCTGACAGCTCACTGGGAAAAGGCAAAATTTTCTGGTTCTGAGAATGATTTTAAACAAGGATATTTTAAATCAAGTTAGAGAGCCCTAAGCCAAGGACAGTATTTTATATTCAGTACTAGGAAGGTATTTTCTGTCAATGGTAGAGAAGGTCATACTTCTCTATTTGGAACAACAATCTTGTTTCTAGAAAGGAAGGATATAGAATTCTAATATTGTTAAACAGTGAGAAAGAAATACACAGTTTAAGAGGGTAAGTTTATATGGAAATTGAAGTTGAAGATCACAAGTATACTGACCTGTTTTAAACAAGATTTGGAGTAGTTATAATAAAGATGAAAATGTTGTATTCTTTCACATGTAAATATATATACATATTTGATAGAGAGAATTTTTACATTTGAGAAAAAGAAATTGTAACTCAGCTATGATGATCTATAAATTAGATAAAAATGCAACATTTCAACCAGTGTTAGTTTTACTAACCAGAAGGAACAGTATTTATTTATTTATTTATTTGGAACAGTATTTAGTAAAAATACTATTTATAATTTTTTAACCAGAGCCTTTTTCAGTTAGCTTAGACTTTCTAATACAATTAACAAGAATGAGATGAGAGCATTAGGATATCAGCTTTTATCAGCACTGTGGATAAATTATAGAAGATGCCTTAATTAATAATTAAGATTTTCATCTCAAGCTATAATGTAATCTTCTTTGATATTTTTTCCTTATCCCATTTTGAACAAATATTCTACTTTTTTTTTTAAAGCAAAATGGTGGGAAACAACTCGTTCCATGAAGTTACTGTTTAACGGGTGAATCCAGGAGCCCTGACTGCATGCATCTTCTTTTGTTAACCTCTTGTGCCCTTCCCCTCAACCCCTGCAAACATCAGTCATTTAAAGCTTGAACAGAGGACTTAGACACCATAAAACAGTTAAGAAGTCATACTATTTATTATTATACAAATATTCTGATCAAACCTTCAGAACAATTTCAGCTACCAAACAATGTTAGAAAAATAATTTCCTTAAATTAGAAATATGATGTAAGTTCAATTTTGATCAGATCACTTGTTTAAAAAAGACAATTAAAGGATAGCTACTCAAATGTTTCATTCATTAGTAGTTGGTAGTTGATGAGTTAAATAACAAAATAGCTTTAGTTCAAACTTAAAACATAACTGGGGGCAGGCTATCACTGTCTTCTCCTACAGGATGATGTTTCTGCAGTTCTCCTGAGTTTACAATTTATTTATGGTGCAGAATGGCCACGTGATAGCACATCTACCTGCATCACACCTTCATTCAAGGCAGAAAGAAGAGGGAAAACGAGGCTGCCAGCAGACCTTAACAAATGTTTTATTGGCTTGAAATTTGTCATGCGGCCACCTCTATCTGTAGAGAGTCTAGGAAAGCACACACTTGGCTTTTAAAGCTTCTCTTCCAGGGATAAGCAAGGAAGAAGGAGATGTGAGTGTGGGATGAATCAATCTATAGTGTCTGCAATAGGTAAAATATATAATCTTTTTTCTGTTTTTATTATTGTTTTGCAGCTCTGTGTAGCCTTTTTGCATAGTAAAATAATTTGATTTCTGTTGCTAAACCTGGCATTTTTTTATTCTTAAATTTATGAAGGTCTTCGCCTGATTTTTAAGCTGTAAAATAGCTGACCAAAATTGGAACATATTGTACCCAAAGCTAATACTAAGTAATGCAGTCCACTTTAACAGATCACTGAGTTTGGCATATATTTAATGCTGGGCACTTGCCATCCAGCAACTGTAGAATGAATGATGATTATCTTTTTCTACCATTTGAAAAAACAATCAGGCTTTATCATATTTTAAAGCTCTAACAGAATGGTTAGAGTAATGCATTTTCAGACCCAAGACACACTTGCCATCACTTACAGAACATCTCAGATGATCTTTAATCCATAGAAAATATTAATTTATAGGGTGGTAATGATACAAGCTTATTAGATGTTAAAGCTTGCCTTAAAAATGGTAGCACATGTCGTCCAAGATAATTGTTTTTCATCTTTCTTTAGTAAGAACTTTAGCAACATAATAGATGTCTAAACTAAATTATAGTAGAAAGGGCATTGAAAAATAATATCTCTGTACTTTTTTTCCTTTTTGCAGGTGTTTAGCAAGAAATCTAATGTTACCAATTTAGGGGCAATTTATAGAGTGTTATTGACATTTGAACTCATATTGAGAATCACGTCTCTTTTCAATAATCATAAAACAAACTTACTAGAGTGTTCTGTTGGTAATAAAGTATCATTTACAAAACCAAGAATAAAGATTATGGGCTAACACTATAGGATGCCCAAATAGAGATAAACAAAGGACGAAATTTTTAGATGTTAAAATTTACGTAAAGCAAAATTATTTTTCAACCTACAGGGCACTAGAAGCAAGAGATTTTCTCATTTTAATTTCACTTTCTTAATCTGCCAATATATTTAATGTTTCTCTTCTGTGTCAGCAAGGTTTCAAGACAACAACAAAAATTTTGAAGATGGTTTTGCATGTCATGTTTCCCAAAGTCTCACTATTAAAAGTCAAATTTCCCCCAAATAATTAAGTAGTTAATAGAAGACATACAAAGATGTATATCAATAGTACAAGGGTTAACAGTTTATTTGGAAGCTTATTTGGAAGGCAAGTTCTCCAGTTTGTGTGGTTCACGTATTTAGCTCAGAGCAGTGTACAAGTCAATTTGTCATAGGCTTCAGAATTAGCCTGAATTCAGAGTAAACCTCCACTACTTGATAGAAGTCTGACTGAAAAATTACATAACCTTTTGATTTCCTCATCTGTGAAAGGAAATAGCAATGGGGAGACTATCTTCCTTTTAGAGTTGTTAGGGGACTGAGAGAATATGTAAATGTCTCACAAATTTCCTGACATATAAGTGTTCAGTAAATGCTGGCTCTTTCTATTTTTAAAGATGATAATTAAGTACTCTTATGAAATATCAATTATGGATTTTAAGTCTTATAAAATCACTAGCTGCTACTCTAAGATTATACTTAGAAACCAGAATTTCTATATGTAGTACATACAAATATTACATTTTACAGTAATTTTTAAAATACCATATTTTTATACAACATTTTTATTATTTCTATGCCCAGATAATATCTAAAATTGTTACCTGCAGTATGCAAAAGGATTATTTTCAGAAAATCTTATAAAATCATGGACTCTAGAATGACAGTGGACATCCCAATAATTAATAATGGATCATTTTAAGGGCAATCATTTCAGAAGTTTAAAAAAACATTTCCTTGTAATATGTGACATTTTATAACCAATATATTTTTTATGACTGCTACCTTCAAATAGTAATAACATAAAATTATGATTCATAATCCTTTAGTTAAGAGAATAGTAATTTTTGATTTTAATTTGAAAAGGAAATACCTGTGCCCTACAACTCTCCTTTTGATAACAGCTTTATTCATAATTGCCAAAACTTTGAAGCAAGCAAGATATCTTTCAGAAGGTGAATGGATAAATCAACCATGGTTCATCCAGACAATGGAATATTATTTAGCCTAAAAAGAAATGAACTGTCAAGCCATGAGCATTCAGATATGAAGGGACTTTAAATTCACAAAAGAAGCCAATATGAAAAGGCTATATTATATATGATTCCAACTGATTTGACATTCTGGACAAGGCAAAAATGCGGAAATAGTAAATAGATCAGTGGTTGTCAGGAGGGAGTGGGTGAATAGGCAGCACACAGAGGATTTTTTAAGACAGTGAAATTATTCTGTATGATACTGTAATGATGAACACAAGTTGTTAGACATTTATCAAAACCCATAGTATGTAAAACAAGAGTGAACTCATATATTTGGGGTAATTATGATGTGTCAGTGTAGGTTTCTCAGTGTAACAAATGTACCACTCTGGAACATGACGTTGTCAGTGGAGGAGTGTGTGCTGTGTTCCAGCACTGGGTATAAGGGAAGTCTCTGTACTTTGCACTCAATTTTTTGCTGTGAACTTAAAAATGCTCTAAAAATTAAATCTATTTAAAGAACACACACAAAAGGAAAATAGAAGAAGAAAGAAACACTTGTGCCCTGCAAGCCTCTTGATAATTGAAGCAGAACAGAACTTGACTCTCTAGGGGTAGCTAGTGTGCTTAAGAGAGAGAGAGAGAGAATATAATTTAAAAAGGTAAATATCTCTGACTTTTGCTCATTTTTATAAAATCCAAACTAATTCTTTTTCATTTATCATTAATTATGTTCTAGCTGTATAGTATTTGTAAAGTTTAAAAAGAGAATATTAGTTATTAGTCTTTATGAATTTGACAAATCTATCCTTAAAGAGAAAATTTCCGTTCTAAAAATATCATTTTTGTCACTATTGCAAAAAGATAAATGTAGTGAAAATTTGAAGCTGTAGGATAACATGCATGGGTGAATATTTGGTCTTTTTACTTACAAATATTAAAATTACAAATAATCTTTTGAGATGAGACACTCCATGAGGATAGTATTTGTTTTCTATGGGATAATTACTTAGAAACCTTTTTTAGAATAAAGGGAGCTTTATGATATCTCAGCAGGAGATACCATTTTCTTTTGATTTTGAGGAAAGATCTGTAGCCGCTGATGCATCCCAGGTTTGGAAAAGCCCTGCCAAGTGTTTGCCTGGGGACTGGCAGGGAAGATCAGCTAGCATTGGGCCTGCAAGCAACCACTTTCTGGCCTTCCATTGACCACAGAGATCTTAGGAGGGCTAATACAATGAATGCAGTTTTAGATCAATTAAAAATCAACCAAGTATACATGTATACAATGGAATATTACTCGACCATAAAAAAAGAATGAAATCTTGCCATTTGTGACAACATGGATGGACCTAGAGGGTATTATGCTAAGTAAAATTAGAGAAAGACAAAAACCAGATGATTTAACTTATATGTGGAATCTAAAAAAACAATATAAACAAAGCAGAAACAAACTCATAGATACAAAGAACAAACTGATGGTTGCCAGATGGGAGGAGGCTTGGGGGCTGAGTGAAAAGGGGGAAGGGATTAAGAAGTTCAAACTGCCAGTTATAAAAATAGTCATGAGTATATAAAATACAGCATGGGGAATATAGTCGATAATATTGTAATAACAATGTATGGTGTCAGGGGATACTAGACTTATCAGGAGATCACTTCATAAGTTATATAAATGTCTAACCACTATGCTGTACACCTGAAACTAGTATAATAGTGAATGTCAACTGCAATTGAAAGATTTAAAAAAAATTTTTTTTAAAACAAACAGACCAAAAACCCTGAGGTCGAAACTTTGTACTTGAGTGACAGCTTCTGTGAAAAGAGACCATAGTCATTAACCACAAGACATATTTTTGATGAGGAAATAACTGCAAGTGATAGACCTTCAGCTGATTGAAAGCTTGTCTATGTAAAGAAAATGCCCTCAGCAATAGTGCTTCTTTCTAGAAAAGTAATGCACTAAATATTCACATACAAACAAGCTTTTTTCTAACCTCTAACATTTGAGATGCTAAATTATTGCCCTTTAGAATATTTTAAGGATATGTACTTATATTTAGTCAAGGTTCCAGGTTGTTTTTTCGGTTTGAGGGTTTTTTTGGGCAGGGAGGGGGTCAGGGTTGTTTGTTTTTGCCCTGTACCTTCTTCCATTTGGTAACATTATAGAAGTTTTATAAAATAATGTTAGAATTTGATCACAAAGTAAGAGAACCATTAAGTGGCATATGATTCAATTCCCTGAGCTAGATCTAGAAGAACTGGCTTTTTCTTAGGACAATGAGATACTTCTTAGAAACAGAACAATCTGTTTTTTACAAGTTGCAATTAACTAGAATTCTCATTTTTTTAAAACTGGTATTATCAGGCATTCTTTCTCTTTTTCTAAAGAGATTGCTGCTGATAACTACTCTTTTAATTCCCTGAGGAATTAATGCTCAGTGGCCCATTAGGGTTCACACAATGGCATTAATAACCATTCCTTTATATATCTCCTGCTGTCTGGAAAAAAAAAATGCTAAAATTGGCTGTGGGAGAATTCAGGACATCTGAATCTGAAGAAAATATGCACACATATATCTACTCAGTGGTTAAGAGGCAGCCTGGAGTACTTGGTAACTAATAAATTGTACACATGGAGACAAGAAAGAAATAGAGTAATGAGTGGAGAAGAGGAAAGAAAAATTGGCCAACATTAGCCCCGGTGGTGGCGATAAAGCTCAGGAAATAATCACAGCTGAAGCGAGCAGGTGTTGGTGCAGTCAGAAGCTTGTTGTGAATGAGAGGGATTTCACAGTTCTCCATAAATCCAGTGACAGGCAAAGTTGGAGTAGAATGGAGCCATCTTCTATGCCCAACTAGCCTATAGGGCCAAGAGGAGAAGAGTTGGGGGCAGAGCTGGAGAGAGTTGAAGTGGAGGGGAAGGAAGGTCACGAGAGTTGAAGGATGCAAGTCAGGCAAGGAAAGGAGGTGCTGCGAGGTTCTGTCCTTGAGCCAGCTCACTAGCCTGATGTGGTATGTGCCATTTTGGTGCCAGGCCAGCCTGTCTCGTTGGACTCTAGTAGGGCTACACTCTGTGCACAGAGCAGCAGGAGAGCTCAGAGGCTGCAACTGACCATCTTTAAGGTTTGTAAGCATCAGAAAAGTCAAAGCCCTCTTAAGAGATAAAGTGGAAAGAATCAGAATGAGAGAAGTCACAGCCTTGCTCTTCCTCTTCACTGTGCTGGGGGCCTCAGCGTCCTCATCTGTAAAATGGATAATAAAACCTCAGAAGGGTGGTATGAAGATTAAGTGTATGCTAAATTGTTTCAAGTTCATCTCACAGTGCCTTGTGGTAGGTGTTTAGCAAAGTTTATTTCTTTCCTCCTTTTCAGCTCCTCTGGTTCATTTGTAGAACAGTATTTAGAATTCTAAATGCTTTCTAAAATGTGAAACTACCACTCATCCAGAAAGAGGAGAATTACTAAGAAGTATATGCATAATGCTTTTATATATCCCAGGTCTCAAGGACCTCACTAAATTTTGGCAAAGAGCACTAATGATGGGGCCAGGGCAGTCCAAGAGCCGGCACCGAGGGCAGCCAGGGCCGGAAGTGAGCAAGGTACTGTTGGCTGAGCTGTGGGAAGCAGCTGGAGGGAAGCGACATGCCCACAGGCCTAAATGCAGAGAGGCACGGTGTGCCTCTGAACCAGGGATTGTAATACAGACTGCTGGTCTGTGGGCTGTCTGTGACTCACGTATATATTGTTTTCCCCTTAGCCAGCTAGCCAGCATACTGTTTTTTGTTTTTTTTCCCTAGACCCCTAGAAAACCTGACTCCAAATCTTGAAAACAAGCTCGTATTTTTTTACAGTATTTTTCAAAAATGACTTTAGTTGGGGCCTTCACTCTTGTTTTACCCAATTCTCCATCATTTCCAGTTGCCCTAGACCTGACCATTCTATTCTGTCTGGTCTTTGAGTTTTCAACCTCTCTTTCAAGCTCAAGGCAAAGCAGAGAACTGGCCCTAGTCACAGAACCAGGGATTGAAGGTGTTCTAGCCCTCTATCCTAGGGTTGCCAGATGAAATGCAGGACTCTGTTAAATTTGCATGTCAGATAAACATAAATACCTTTTTTAGTATAAGTATGTCCCATGCAATCTTTGTTTTCTAAATCTGGCACCCTACTCTGTTTTCATTTATAATTCAAGCTCTGCCACCAATAAGGACTCAATAAGTAGTAATTGTCATTGTAGCATTGGGAAAAGAATCTTGGAAATAGAGCACCTTAGCAGCCTTGGGGAAAGGGAGAGAGAACTAATATATTTCAGCGTTTGGGAGAGATAAATTGATCAAGGCACATGAATGAATGTTCTAATTGGAAACTATAGTGGCTGGGAGTTTTTCTCCATGCTGGATGGTAACAAAAGGTGACTGGGCAGGGCCTTGCTCAGTGAAGAACTGTGTCAAGGGATCATTCCCTGGACTATCTTAGGTGGCATCTTGATGTTTAGTGAGAGAGTGCTGAACAGTAATTGTGGTAGACTCCAGGCCTGCATTCTTTGCTAATGAAGAGTCATAATAAGCTCTGAGTTCGTCACCTCTAGGTAACATTGGCCTCTTTCCTATCTTGTTCATTCACTTCTCCCTGAATTGCCCTGCCTACTTTAACTGTAGTTACATGTCCTCTTTCCTTGAGGCTGTTCTGCCTTATCTGTGTTTAATTTCCATGGCCTGGGAGGGCAATCAGGAGGTGGTGTGGACGAAGGCCAGAATTACTCATTGAATGTCTTTTACCAGCCAGGGGCATTGTCAGATGTGACCTCTGGACTATGCTGTGAGGAAAATAATGTTATATTTTTTTATATACAGACTTTATTTTTTAGACCAGTTTTAGGATCACAGCAAGACTGAGTGCAAAGTAGAGAGTTCCCATATATCCCTGCTCAACACGCCCCTACCCTCCTCCACTAGTGACATCATGTACCACAGTGGTATGTTTGTTCCATCCATTATTGTTGTGTTAAAGATGAGAAAACTAAGGGTTTGCGAGGTCAGACCTGTGACAGGTCCGCACCTGTGACAGCCGTCCTCAGCACAGGTCTCTCCCTGGCTCAGTGCTCCTTCTGGTCCTCTCAATCTTCATTCCCACGGGGAAATGAAGGCTTTATACCTTAGGGGGATAGCGTCAGATGAGAGGAAGGGGTAGCTACATTGTTGTCTGAGGTTCACATATCTAGAAATTCTTTTCCAACAAGTAAGTGAGGGTTTGAAGAAGGTGTGATTTGATTCCTTCAAGTTACTGTTTATCTTCTTTCCTTTCTTCCATTCGCCAGTTCCACCAAAGATTAAAGGAAAGAAAGCTGATACAGTGACCTTAAAAATGTTTTGGTGTGGAGATTTGATCTGAAAGTTCTAGAAGTTACTGTCACGTGACAATCGAGTAATTCTAGGCAGTTTGGTGGAAGCTCCTCTCAGGCTTTTAAAATAAGTGTTTTTCAAAGCGTCAACTGTGAATATACTTTAATAGTGAAGGCATCGATTTCCACTTGAACAATCTGAGGTAGATTGACCTCCCACCCTAGACCTCACTGAACCAGACACAGCCCTTCTTGTTCTCCAGAACAGTGGGAATGTGAGTGTCACTGGACTGCAGACCTTCTTCCCTTTAGTGCTAAATGACAAGCTGTTACATAAATGAGCCAAAGATGGCCTCTGTCATTTGGCCCCAAGGTTGCTCATTTCTTCACTGCAGGCTGAGACTTGCTGGCACAAAAGCTAGCTGGCACCAAATTCAGATTTTTACATGTCCAATTATTTTTACCACACAAGCAGATTTTTATCCTTTTGGGCCTGCCTGCTTTACACATCCCATGAAACCTTACCCAGCATCTGTTGGCTATTGATAAGAGATAGGGCATCGTAGTTAGAAGACGCCATGCTGCTGCTGCCCTTGGGAGTCCTCCAATCCAACAGGTCTCCAGTATGCCTCTGAATGACATCACTTAGACACATATGCCTCCTCTCCTTCCCTCTCCTTTCTCCGGAGAGTTTTCTTGCCCTCCTCCCCTGCTGGATGCTGGCCCCCTCCCATTAATCCTCTGTACAGTCTCACGCTGTGAGAGACATCTCCTCTTAGGCAACCTTGTCCAAGCACCACCCAATAAAGCTTGTGCGTTACCTCCCCTCTTGGCCATATCTTTTTCCTACATCAGCCCTCAAATTCCTCAGACAAACCCCCTACAAAGGCACACCTGGCACAACGAAGATTTCAAGAAAGCCAGTATATGAACTTTCAGAACTAAAGTTGACCCATACTGCCTTACATCTGGAGAAGAACCTTTATAGAAAGGGTCTTTATTCTTTCTTTACTTTTGGATACCAAATAATTGTATATGTTTTAAATGTATATATTTATAAAGGGTTATGTACTATATAGGTTTGCCTGTTTTGTTTTGGGTTTTTTTTTGTGGATTTGCCCCTCCTGTTTATGTACATTACTAGGAAAAAGGATGAAGCTCTTTCGGGTTGCAAAGATCAGATTCATGCTTGGGTTTTTAGTAAAAATAATTACAATGCCTATAATTTATCAAGCACTTACTATGTGTCAAGTAATATATTAAGCTCTTAACATGCATTATTTTATTTAATCATCATAGTAACCAATGAGACTGGTACTTTTATTTATTTACATTTTATGAGTACAGAAAGTGGGCTCAGAGAGAGTAATTGCCTCACTTAAGAGTCATATCAGTGGTGGCAGAGCTAAGATATGAATCCAGTTTGTCAGATGCCTACACCTGTGACCTTATGCATTCTTCCTCAATAAGTGAGAGGATATCCTATAAGGTTACATGGAGAAGTAAACAGTTTCAGCAAGCAAAGAGCCATGTTTCCTGGAGTAGAGGAAGATAATTCATCAACATTCAGCATTCAACAGCATTGTTCGTAGTTGTACAGTAGCTCTACAGACCTAACATGATTCCCCTAGGGCAACATGCAAATGTCTGTTCACCCCATGTTTGCCTCCCAGCTTCTTTACTTTTATCTCCTTGCCTTCTGTCTCTTGGTGTCTCCTCATGGTTTCAGCTGCCTCTTGACTCCTTTATATGGCCTTTTGTATTTCTCTGCTTCTTCATCACTTTGGCCTCTGGATTCTTTGTAAATATCTCCCAGTTATACTCCCATAGGTAACAGATGATTGGGTTGGTCCCTCCATTGGAGCAAACTTTACACCTGGCCACCTCACCTCCAAGGCTCGTGGCCAGCTCTCAGTTGTCTGCCTTTGGGTCAGACACCAGGCCCTGGGTCAGTCAGCTGAGGCCAGCGACCCAGATCACATTGTACAAACTTTGTGTAAGAAATTTTGTGTAAGATCCCAAAGGAAGGGGCTGTAAGTGAGACTTGAACTTGCAGCCTTTTTTAAAAGGCTTAAAAGCCCAAAGCCTTTAAGTTAGAATTGTTTTCACTTAGCATAATACCCTCTAGGTCCAACCATGCTGTTGCAAATGGCAAGATTTCATTTGTTTTCATTACTGCATGATATTCCATTTGTGTGTGTGTGTGTGTGTGTGCGCGCGCGCGTGTGTAATACATCTTTATTCATCTATCAGTGGACATCTTATCTATTTATCTATCAGTGGACACCTAGGTTACTTCTATATCTTGTCTATTGTGAATAATGCTTCAATGAACATAGGGGTGCATATATCTTTTCAAATTAGTATTTTTGTTTTCTTCAGTTAAATACCCAAAAATGGAATCACTGGGTCATATGGTGACCTGTCTGGCCGAAATGATGTGATTTTCAAAAAAGATTTTTAACGTGTCTATTATGAATAACTTAAGATCATATGATTAGAGCACCAGCAAATAAAAATATTTGCTAGGGGTAGTTTCTAGCAACAAAAATATCAGTTATAAAATGTACATATATCTGGAGAAATTCCAGCATATTTTTTTTTATTCATGACTTTTTGTGTTCTCGATTAGGTCAGGACATAAAACTGAAAACAAATTGTTAGGTACAGCAGTAGAGGTGTGCACAACATTTAATTAGTTTTCTTCTTGTTCGTATATATACACACAGCCATTTATGAGTATGTAAGAAAGAAGAATGTTCAGCTTCCATATATTGTCTATTAGATTATAAGCATGGCAGAGTTATGAACACTTCTCTTTTGGTCCTTTAGCATCTTATTATTCATAGTGCAGCAAACCCTTAATAAATGGCATTGCCTAATTTCTCAGCCATGATGCCAAATGGGAAGAAAGTGCTAATCGAAGAATCTTCTATAAGCATAGAGCCAAGGGGAAGTAATGCTATTTTAGGGTATTTTGCGCCTGAATTCCAGCTTCTCTGGGTAAAAATAATGAATTTCTATTAGGAAATTTTGAATCATTTCTCTTATTTGTTTTTATTCACACCATGTGTTAGCTGTGCCTTTCACCAATGCAAATATAAATATTCAGATAAAAATAAACTGCATTTGCTTTCAATTTGTCTTTTTTCATAAGTTTTCAGTATTGCATTTGAAGTCCTAATCAACATCTAGTTTGGGCCTTTTTACTTGGGATGTCAGGCTGTACAACCCTAATTAAATTGATGAAAGACTACAAAACAAAATTAAGGAGGCTATGAAGAGGGAAGATTAATCCTATCCATGGACTTTTTTGTTAGTAGTTGAATTTTAGTCATGACCTTGCCCTCAGCTCACAAGCACAGAGTCTGGAGAGACTAAATACCTTCATTTCCCATAGTCCCTCAGCTTGTTAGTGGCTTAATACTATAAAATTAGAAGCTAGTAGCATTTTGATGTTTTCAGATATTTGTATGTCATGAGTTAAAAGTTGATTTTATATGTGAATTGTGAATTCAGTTTCACTGTTACTCTGCACACACACTCACACACGAAGTCCTGTGTTTGGTTTTAACATGATAAGTCATTTCCAGAGTGACCAGTCACTGGAATTAATGAACAATGTGGCTGTTCCTCTTCATTTCACAGATTCCTGGAGAAACCACTCTCGATGCTCCATTCAGGGCATTTTGAGCACCTCGTTTTCTTTTTCTTTTCTAACTTTAACTCACAGAAATCCCATGAGATGAAGAACCCATTTTGAGAAACATGTCACAGAAACTTTTGAAAAGTAGGGAGCTAAGCAATTAGTGTCAGGTTTTCCCTCGGGGAAAAGAAAATAGACAAGTTAATATTTACTACAGAAGTAGCTAAAGTAGATTCTGTAATAGTACATTGTATAAATGATAATTTTTGACAGAGCAACAGTATTGTATGGAAGAGCTCTATGCTATCTGTGAGTTGTTAATAGTATATGGCACTGACTTCTATTCAGACTTGGAGCTGAAACAAATCATCATGACATTTTTTCTGTTCTTGGGTCACATGTTTTCCAAAAGCTTTTGAATTTATAAAGTATCTTTGGAAATTTAAAGGAATGGAAAGTTTACCAATGTAATACATTTAATAGGAAAACCAAATCATACTCAGATGTAATCTCAAGGTGTTTTTGTGGATCTACTATATCTAGTCTTTTCAGAGGCTCATTGGTTTCTGTTTCTGTGATGTGAATTTAATTGGTTTCAGTATAGGTTTAAAATTCAGTAAACATGTGATTACCACCATGTGCTAGGAAGTGCGCCAGGCACAATCATACAGGCCATGGTCACATAATCCTTACATACACCCTGTGAGGAATTATGTTCTCAATTTTTCAAATAAAGAGAGTCTCATAAAAACTGTGACTCATCCATGATTGTGTGACTTAATGCATGGTATTATAGGGATTATCAATCAGATTATTTTACCCACAAGTTTATTATACTTTCCAATAAAATTAATTTAAAGGAAAAGATCTTGAAAATACTATCTTATACACATTTTATTGCTTGTTGGAAGATCAACAGTCTGGTTCATCAAAAGATTCTGGCACTGACTCATTAAAGGAAGATGATGCAGTATGTTGGATAATGCGATGGGCTTTGGAGTCAGGACAACACTGGGATGAACCCTGGCTCCTCAGCTGTGGAGAAATGTCATGACTTTGAGCAAAGTTGTTAGTGTTTTAACTTCCAAGTCTCGGCTTCTTTATCTATCAGACAATGGTAATGCAACATATTTAATAGGGTTGCAACCAGAATTGAGTACAATACTGAATGAAGAGCATTTATCAGAGTTCTCAGCAGATAGTTTTCCTTTTTTAAATTTTTAATTAAATTTATTGGTGTAACATTGGTTAATAACATAAATTTCAGGTGTACAACATTGTAATTCAGCATCTGTGTACTCAGTTGCATGCTCACCACCTGGAATCTGGTTTTCTTCTGTTACCATGTATTTGACCCCCTTTACCCACTTTTCCCTCCCATCACCCCTTTCTCCTCCAGTAGGTACCATTCTGTTGTCTGTATCTGTTTGTTTTTGTTGTCGTTGTTGTTTTGTTTCTTTGTTACTTTTAGTTTTTTGTCCTTTTCTGTATGACTTATTTCACTGAGTGTAATACTCTTAAAATCCATCTATGTTGTTGCAAGTAGCAATATTTAATCTTTTTATGTCTGAGTAGTATTACATTGTCTATATGTACCATATCATCATACAGTCCTTCATTGGATGGACACTTAAGTTGCTTCCATGTCTTGACTATTGTAACTAATACTGCTATGAACATATGGATGCAGATTCTGGTAGCTCTTATTAGTAGCAATAGTGTGAGATAGGAAGATAATATACATTGGTTAAAGATATCAATTATTGTGTTCAGGGACATATGAAGACTTTGTTATTAATAAAATTGCATTTATCTCACTGAAGATAAATAGTGATAAACAGCCCTTATGTAGTATTTATAATTTATGTGATGCTTTTTAAGATACTTTTAAATATGGAGCCATATTAGAACATTTTCAGATTGCATTTATAATTTAATTACTGTTGCTAATGGGTTGGGAATTGTTTCATGAATAGGTTCTAGACAGGTGAGGAGTCCCCCTTTTTAAAAAATGTATACAAACATAATTATATATATTCTTTGAAAAAAATTGATACAACTATTATACAATAGTTATACAACCATTTTGGCAGGCTCTTGGAATAATTTCTCCCCTTGAAAATCATTCACTTTCTACTAGAGTTAATATCTAGTAGAATTAATATCTAGTTAATATAGCACAGTAGATCAGAACTTTGTCTATAAGCCAGGAGAAATTCATTTGGTCTTTATTATATGTGGAGGAATTAATTTTGTTTAAAATAATAAAAGAAAAAAGATATGCAACTAATTGGTGACAGAAAAGTTTGGCCTTTAAAAAGATTCCTGTTATAAGGAGTCTGGATTGGGAATATATCAGTCTTCAGTTACTTACGCATGCACACATATATATAAAATTAAAGATTGCTTATATTAAAATAAGCTGAAGTTTTCCAAAATCTAGATATAACCATAGAGTTTAAATTTTTTATTTCCTGTAGATATTTAAAATACTTCTCTGTATAGACTTGGTCAAGATACATCAAAGTGTTTAAAGTGATAACCTTGGATATTTGTCTTGGATTTTGTGATATATATACCTCGAGGTTGACAAAGTACAGAGAACCTTGTACAAAAATATGAATTTTAAATATAGTCTTTGCAGAGTTAAGCTGTCATGAGAATGAAATAGATAAATGTAAGAATGGTTCGTCCTTTTAGGGATAAGCTAAATTTCTGTTGTTGGAAACTAACTTTTGAAATGATGTGTATCTTAAATAGGATTAAATGAATTAAAAAAAAAAGAAATCTTCATTTGTAAACATAAAGGGGCCATATGGATGTGTGTGTGTATTCCAGCTTATTCATACCATTGTCACCATTTTAATTCATCATCATCTTTTTAACTAAGCAGCGAGTTTTAATATTTTAACCTTTAGGTCTTTAACATATAATCTATTTTGTGGCAGAAACATCTCAAATTCAAATTTAATCCCGTTTTCATTTCTTTTCTCAGATGATGAAACATGCTTGGAATAATTATAAAAGTTATGCCTGGGGATTAAATGAACTGAAACCTATATCAAAGGAAGGCCATTCGAGCAGTTTGTTTGGTGAGTAGAATATGCTTTGTGTTGCTTGTCACAATACAAATGACAGTAACTTTTCTAATTGACTGAACTTGTGGGTGGTGGAGAAGTCTGTGTGACCTTTCAGGCCATGTTGCTAGGAAACTTACACAGCTGATAGAGGTATCTACAAGGACTGTGCATAGTGTGTCCTTCAGACAGAGCACTAGCTACATATTAGAACCACTTTCATACTCTAGAAAAATACTGATACCTGGCACACACTTCTATAGATTCTCATTTAATGGACATGGGTGCAGCATCATGATTTCTAGATCCCAGGGTGATACCCAGCAGGGGAGCATTTGGTTGGCTGCCTTAACTGCTTCCTATCAGATAAATGTTCTTTCTGTCTTTATCAATAAGCCGGCCAAGACAGCCAGCTGTGGTGATCTTCACTATATCTCAGTGACTCTCTATTTTGGATCTAGGTTTCTCCTGTCTGTGCCATGAAAGAGAAAGTGAGGGTGGGTTAAGTTAGTTATTTGAACTTCCGTTTATCCACTTTGGCATGCTTTATTACATTTTGTCCTCACAGCATCCCTCTGATTGGTATTGCGGGTACTGATAACATTGCTATTGTGCAGGTGAGGAAGCTAAGTCACAGAAGGAGATGGGTTCCTTGGGTCATAGAGCTACCCCGTATTCTTTCCACTGCTCTCAATTCCTTTTTAACTCCCACAATTTTGTCTATAACTAACGAGATGAAGGGAATGGAGTCTTACTCTGATACTTTCGAATTCACCATAGAAAGCATGACTTTCTATATTTTAACCAAAATTGTTAAATAGTATGCATATATAAATCATATAATGAACAACAGTGTCAGCTGACACTGTGTGCCAAGTGTCATTCATGCATCATTTCAGTTAACCTCATTATTATACACATTTTATAGTTGAGAAAAATGAAGCTCAGAGAATAGCTTGCCCAGTGTTAGCCACCCACTAATTGGCTGACCTGGGACTTGAACCCCTCGGTGTGGCTAAAGCCAGAGTCTGTGTTGCTAGTCACTGTACTATACTTTTCTATTTATTTTGGCTTTTCTGTTTATTTAGGACCTTCCATGTGTTTGGCTCTACTTCCATCCCTGGTGTTAATAAACACAATACAAGTCTTTGCAGAGTTTAAGGCCTACTGCATAAGACTTATGTATAAATGCTGAATTATTAAAGTATTTAGTGATTCCGTAGATATTCATATGAAGTTCTGAGGAATCAGTAGGATTTCAGGTAAAGAGGAGGGCATTATAAAAACAGAGCTAGGAAGAGTGGAAGAAAGACTGGTTGATCTATCACAGCAACACAGTTTAAAGATGAAAAGAGCCTAAACCTGAGGTAGTAGCGGTTGAAGTGATTTTAGAATTTTCAGGACATGGCCACCAGATAACATGGACAATGAGCAATTGAAGCAAGACATTTGGAAACTTCAGGCAGACTCAGAAGACTTTATTTTTTCATTGTTTACTTTTTAAATGTAATTCCATTTTTGCTTTTATCTCTATGAAAGTTTCTTGTATCATTAAGAATCAATTATATGTAAATTTGCCATAGTCAAAGAGATTATTTGGTTTTCTGTTAATACGTTGATGGTTTTTAAATTTATTATTGAACATTAAAAACCTACTAAGTCTCTTACTATGGCTTGTGGAGATAAACAAGGCATGACTTCTATTCTAAGGAGGTTTACAGACTAAAAGAGATGCATACAAGTAATTATGGAAGACAGAAAGTCTTCTGCAAAAACAATGTAAAGCTAAGGGAGTTCAGAGGACATAGATCAGAGAGTCAGGACTGATTGGCTAGGTAGGTGGGAGGGGAGGTTAGGATCAGACAGGCTTCAAAGAGGGAGTGGAATTCCATTTTAGAGTAGTATTTCTTAGAACTATCACTAAATAATTTTAGATCTAATTCTATTGAAACAGTTTTACACAGGTGCACTTTGATATAATTACATTAAAATTAATATGTGTGTTGCTCCCTTATTTTAGGTCTGTTTTTTTTGTGCTAAAGAATGCAATCACAAATGAAATTTCTAACAGATTTAATTCCTACAACTCAGAAGAAACTTTAAAGATTAATGTATCAATCTGTAGCCTGCGATAATTTTTAGTTTGGCTTTAGTGTATTTTTTAAATTTTCCTTCACTGAAAGAATTTTAGACTGTATTCATATCACTGTTTATTAATAAATTCAGTATTACTTTCTCCTTTTCCAAGATATGGTCGATTTATATGCATTTGTCCATCAAAAGTAATTTATTGAATAAAACTTTTTTTCTCACATTTTCAGGGAATATCAAAGGAGCAACAATAGTAGATGCTCTGGATACACTTTTTATTATGGAAATGAAAGATGAATTTGAAGATGCAAAGTCATGGGTTCAAAAAAATCTAGATTTTAATGTGGTAAGTTAAAAGTTACCAATTCAGTTCTTAAATCTCAGTTAACATGGATAAATTTTGTCTTTCGTGGGACAGATTATTGTGTTGTACCCCAGCAGAAACAAATAAAGCAACTTTTAAACAGTATCATAATGTATTAATAATTTCCCTCCCTTACTATATAAATATATATCTTTGTTTTTTGGCAATTTAAAAGTAAGAAAAGAATTAATATTTATTGAGACCTACATGTGCTAAGTATTCTTGTTCAAGTCCGACAACAACCCTATAATACAGGTATTGTTTTCACATCATGATGTTCACAGTAAGTCTAGTTACCATCTGTTACCATACATCATTATTACAGTATTATTGACTGTATTCCCTATGCTGTATATTTTGTCTCCATAACTTATTTTTTTTAATAACTGGGACTTTGTACTTCTTAATCCTCTTCATCTATTTCTCCTGCTCCCCAACCCCTCTGCCCTCCGGTAACCACCAGTTTGTTTCCTTAGCTATGAGTCTGTTTCTGTTTTGTTTTGTTCTGTTTCTTTTGTTTTTTAGATTCTACGTGTAATTAAAATCTTTCTCTGTCTGATTTATTTTACTTAGTCTAATACCCTCTATGTCCATTCACGTTGTTGCAAATGGCAATATTTCATTCATTTTTATGGCTGAGTAATATTTAATTATCTGCATATACCACATCTTCTTTCTCCATTCATCTATTGATGGGCACTTAGGTTGCTTCCATATCTTGGCTATTGTAAATAGTGCTGCAGTGAACATAGGGGTGCATATATCTCTTCAAATTAGTGTTTTGTTTTCTTTAGGTAAATACTCAGAAGTAGAATTGCTGGATCATATGGTAGTTCTATTTTTAATATTTTGAGCAACCTCATGCTTTCTGGAGCTCTTATTCTCCCACAGACCAAATAAGGACAGCGTTGTTATTCAGAATAATAAAGATCATTAAAGCTGAGTCTTTTTCCTCTCTCTTTGAATTAAAAATGTATATAAATTGAAAGTTTTAATATATTGTTTCTACTCCTCTAATTAATTGCAAGGTATACCCCATTTTGGAGATCACTGCCTAAACGGACAAGCAAATGAGTCTGTGTTTAATCTGACTTATAATTGAATTCAGAATAGAAAGGAGACAGTATTCCAGTATAAAGAGACTTTGGAAGTCAATGCTTTATGCTTTCAGCTCTCTTAAAGACAAGAAAACAGGCCCAAAGAACTAGTGATTTGCTCAAAGTTCTTTAGCTATTTGATTGGAATGACCAGTGGGAGCTCTGATATTGGCAACTGAGTATGAAAAACTAAGATAATGGGAACAAATTGGGGTTTTTGGGTTTTGTTTTTTTTTTTTCTTTGAGGGTTCTCTCAGAATAGTGCTTTTGTCCTGCCTTCTTATTATTGGTAAATTCAGCTACCTACCTTTAAATAATTATAGGTTTGTCTTGAGCTATATATGGGAGAGAGAATTCAGAATGTGTGTGTGTGTGTGTGTGTGTGTGTCCCCATCACTAAAAGGTAGGGAAATGAGAACTAGGTTCCTCCAACATCTAATGATGGAAGACAGGAAAACAGACTTTAGTGACACTGGTCCTGAATAATGTCCACTTCTCTTGTCGATCGTTGGGTCAGTCTGTCTGATAATTACAGTACTGCTGCCCCGCACGTCCCCCAATACTGGTACAGTTCTTTGCTTGAACCACCAGTGGTAGTCTGAGAAACTCTGGAGTCATTTATTTAAAAAGACTAAACACAAAGGCCTCTCAGGGTAATGGCAAGGTATCAGAAGACAGTTGGCTGGCCTCAGACCACAGCCAGGGGACTTGAATGTCCCATGGACCGTGGGGACCTGTGAGGAAGCAGAGGGGATCTAATGGTAGATAGCAGATGATGTGGAAGTGAAGAGCACATTCCTTGGCTTTCTTATAAGATATGTTTTTAATTCAAAGAGAGAGGAATACTCATTTCCAAAACTATAGTTTAGTTTTTCCTTTGTTTTTTAGCTCAGATACTGAACTTTGAAGTTTTCTTTGTTTACATAAAATTGAGTTTTGGTTTTTTAATGAGACTTTATTTAATTAGTTGACAGAATTTTGTGTAAAATATTATTTAAAACTGCTATTGATAATTTGGGGCTTTACCTTTGAAAATGAACTTTAAAAACATGCTCTTAAAAATCAGAGCCATAGGCTCAAATTTCTGTTTATTATGCTATTCCGCCAGTGAGAGTCTTGAAACATATTTGTTGTTTTCTCTTTGCTTATTGTCAGTTTTTTCCTTTTTAAAAAAGTTTAGTAATAACTTCCAAATGATAGTACTACCCATATTAAAATTAATAACAAATATAAGTTCAAGAAAGCATATTGATTTGCTTCCCTAGTCATTGCATTATAAAGCTCTGCAGCTTATTGTTTTCTAATTGGTTTTAATATGTCACATATGAGAATCTGTCTTACATTCCTCATTCTATCCAGATATTCAAGTGATTGTGTCAATAATTACACAGTTTTCTTTCTGAAAACACTGAGAAAAATTTTCCATTTATCTGAAGGAAGGAGAAATTGGAAAACTTAAGCAACGACAGAAAACATATTTTTAGGATTAATATGTAGTATCATTCCAGCTTGGGTAAATTACTACATGTTTAAATTAACACTTTTTCCTAATAATGTATTTTAATTAACAGTGTGAGAGTATTGAAAAAAAAGTTAATGCATCCAAATTTTATTGCAAGGGAAAAAAAAGAATGAAACTGAAATAGAAATACTTTTGTTGAGAGTTGGTTTATCCTATGCTTCTCCTGGATTATAAATACATCTTATGGTCAAGAATAAATTTGTTTATATGTGAAATATTCAATTCACATCATTTAAAAGTGTAAAAGTAAATGGTTTTTATTGGTTTATACTATCATTAACTAAAACTCATTTTCTTTTAATTAAGGCATAGCAAGTTGATTCAGTTTTCATACTTGGTAGCATGAAGTTCAAATGGCTTTAAAAACTGGCTTAAAATAACTCACTGGGATAATATGTAGGAGCAGGGGCTTCATAGGTGAAGCTTTATATTCAGTTCAAGTGTCTGTAGAGGCACTTAGATCTGGGCAGAAAACTCTAAGGATACATTCCAGTAGATAAGTTTTCTGGTTTTAATTTTAAAAATAAGCCTGTGACAAAGAATGTAAAACAGATCCTTGGTTATCCATTACATATTCATTAATTTATTCATGTAGTAATTATTTACTAAATACCTTTTAAGGGTTAGATACTTACCCTCCTGGATCTTATAGCCTATTGGAGGAAAAGTAGTCAGAGTACCTTTTAATATTTGGGTTTTCTTAAAAAAAAAAAAAAAAGAAGAAGAAGAAGAAGAAGAAGAAGAAGAAAAGAAAGAGGAAGCTATTTTTAAAAAGTACTCAGATATACCAAGAATTATGCTAGGTAATTTTTTCATAGATTATCTCATTTAGTGTTTGTGACAACCATACAAGGTAAATGATATTTCCCCTATTTTTGTAGATGAAGAGATGTTTGCTTAATCTTCCCAAAATCATGCAGCAAGTAAGAATTGTGGTTTGATCCTGTTTTTATTGGAGAGGAAATGCTAAGAGTTTGGAAATACATAGGCAGCCAGAAATTTGAGTCCTGCAAGGTTAAGTATGTAGTACTCGTTAAGTTCATTGTTCCATAGGTATCCAATAAATATTAATTGAAAGAATGAGAAGTCAAGCTTTTTTGTCCTATTTCCCAACATACTTAGCTAGAAGACAAGTCGCCAGGGTACAAGAGTAGCTGTGTTGTTTCATATTTTTAAATAGTCGAAATGATCTGGAGTTCAAGTACAGTTGATCTACTTGTTTTTTCCTAAACCTACTTCTAAAATGCATTTGTGGTGGCTCCTAATACAGGAAGATCATTAACATAAGGACAGATGATCAAGAATTTCCTTCAAGAATTTGGCATTTCTAAATTCAATACTGAGTTTCTGTTCTTTACCAGCACTTTAAAGAAGTATTGATTACCTAGATCCTTACATGATAAATATTGAAAACTGTCTTCAGTAATGAATTTTATAGAATATGTAGAAATTTTCTCCAGATAACAAGTTCTTATATAAACCTTTAGTAAAAGCCAAAGCAATATTAAAATTATCCTTAAAAAGCTTTTTCTCTACATTGCAGTAAAGTGATATCTCTGTATGAAAGGCCAAGCTTTGAGAATGACAAAGGAGATGATTAGCTTGCCCCAGACACTAACTAGCAACACATTGAGATATGATCTTTGGCACGTGCTTAGATTGTGCCTTTGGTTGTAATGAATACTGTATGTTTTAGATAACAGAGGTCCTGTGGCAAAAGTGACTTTATTTTTCGGTTTAAAGATCTAAACTGTTCTCTTATCCAGTCAGAATGTCACCCTAATTTTCAGGAAAATAGCTTTAGGATTCCCTATCTGAAGGTTGTAAATTGACCTCAAGAAGCCACTTTGGATCTTCTCAAATGCCTGAATGAGTATTTGGAGTAGGTCCAGAGCTCCATGCCACAGAGCGTGAAAGAAGTGACCTTTGCCTCAGTATTGCTCTTGTAAAAGGTCTCAGAGCACCATTACATCCCAGTGAGTGCAATAACTAAGTTTATTATCGTGTCGAATAGAGTTATTCAGTATTTTCCATCTGAATGCTAATCAGTGCCTACCTAGAGTAATGATTTGAGTTTTCGCTTGGAGAGGATACCGAGCTGTTCTCTCTCAGTCATTAGTGATGGTTTGAATTGCTACTTGAGGGCCCTTCTAAACCTGCATGGTAAAACTAACTTATTAACATAGAGAAGATGGATATTTGCCTATCTGTTTGGCCAAGAGAACTTACACTTTGTTCATCCTAAAAGGTTTGTCATGTTACTTAAATATGAAACTAAAAGATGCTAGGAAATATGTTACTTATATAACACTGTTTAATATTGCCATCTAATCTGTTAAAATGAGCTTTATACTTATTCCTAATCCTCAAAATGTTAATAAACACACACTTGGAAGTACCATTTATAAATAAAGGTATATACTAAGCCTAAACATAGGCAAGGCTTATAGGCAATTACCTGTCATTAATCAGTGGCTTTGAGAAGTCTCATGTTGTTTCCAACATGTTTGTCTGTAAGGTAAAGCATAATTATCATATATGTTAGTAGAGGACAGTTATTATTAAACATAGTTACCGTATTGCATCCTAGTGGGATATTCATACATACAGTTAATATTGGACTGCAGTCAACCAGTTGTTACTAAACATAGTTGTGTTGGTTTGTAATGGGGCAGCTTGCTTGTGTATTATATATGGGAACAGCCTGAGAAACACAGGCTTATACGGTAATTCATTGAGTAAAACACTGACAGGGAGTTGGTAGGAATAACTAGCAAATGAGTAGCCTCTGAGAGAGAGTCTCTTTTAGAGAGAGCGAGCAAAATGACCTCAAAGCATTACCTTAAAAAATAAAAAATAAAAAAGCCTGTAAGAACTAGTATCGCTCAAAATAGAATTAACATATTTTGGAAAATAAAAGTTCTTTTCCAATAGTTTTTCAGTTTAATGCAATTAGTTGGCTCTGTGGAGTCATAGGATAACAACTAAGAAGTCTGGCACGAGTTCGATTCTAAATTATCATAAGGCTTGAAGGTGCAAAGAAATAATATATCTATTCTTCAGGGGAAGCTGAGATCTGTTAAAATAGATCATTTTGTAGATAATGTTAGTGAATAAGTTGCTTATAAAAACTACAACCTAGTAAATTTCTCTGAGTTGTTTGAAACCTATGTTGTCTAGCAGGAGGAGACTGGTCTTCCAGGCACTTGTTTTGAAACAAGAGATTTTGAAATATTCACTTTCCCTTTTGCCCAGTTAGGTTCTTCATGCCCATGAGCTCATGATCTGTTGATTTGAAGGAAGCCTTTCCCAGTAGAAAGGGAGCATAATGTTAAGGATTGAGAGAGATATACAACATGACTCATTAAGCTTTTTTTTCCTTTTAGCAGTCTTTATCCCTCTATCTAATAATTATACATATCTCTATAGTAAATCAGGACAGAAATATTGGGAAAAGGATAAACACTTAAGGTGAAAATTATCAGTCTAAAATGCCCAAGACAATATGAAAGATTAATACTGAGGCCTAAATTTTCCATGGTTTGTAAGACTTACCTCTTGATATTAGATGTAAACTTAGTTATGCTATATATTTTATTAATTTATATATGAATCTGCTTGTGTGTTCTTTGATTCAAAGGCTTTGGTAGAGGAAAGTCGAAATGAAAGAGCAGTTTCTCCAACTCAGATTTTTTTGTGAATATGCTATTAGCCAAAAACTTCCAACTTCCACTTGTTCATCAGTTGTGATATTAACCAATAGGTACATGCAATTTAAACAGAAGACTGGATTTGCTTCTCAAGCTGGCACTCACGTGCAACTGTATACTAGAAGCTGTATTCCTGAGATGCAACCTTACTTAAAGATTTAAGGAAGTTAATTTTACTTTAAAGCAAACACAGATGAAGGAGACTGCAAAATTCACATTAATTGTTAGGATAAATCACATAAGATTTTAGTATTACAAGCTGTTTGGGTTTCCCCTCCTTTACATGCTGTCCTCTTCTGTCATTAGGGTGAGTCACTGGAGAAGTTTTAGAACATCTTAAAAGACACTGCATGGATATTAATAGGAGGAATATGTTCACTTAAATTTAATAAGATTATTTTAATGGAACTCAGAATCAGAAGTTTATAAAAATGGCCTAAAACCTCAGATTGTAAAAATTCACTTTTAAAAATCCAGATATCTCATAAAGTACATGAGATCCAAAAGGAAGTTTGGTCAGGATACTATATATTTCAAAAGAGGGTTTTTAACCACTGAGAAATAAGATTCCCCTGAGGGTTCAGAGAAGATGTATCAGTTTGCACTGTAGAATTTTGCACATTATGATTCTAGAGTTTCTGATTTTTTAGTAACCTCTGTGGAAAGTAATTTAGGCTGAGCTTCTGTAGAGTGGTAATGGTAGCAGCTCTCTATTGAATGCTTTACCTGTGCCAGGCATTGTGCACAGTACTTTACAGTCACAGACTCACAGTGCCTTGTAAGGAATGCATTGTCTCTTTTTACAAATGAGAAAACCAAGATTCAGGGAAAATAAGTCACTTGCCTGGGACCGCACATTCGGCTAGCTCCTGAACCAGCCTTCAGCCTCAGGTCTTTCTGGCTCTAGTGTAATGTTTTTATAGTTGTTGCCCCCAATATAGCCAACCAGTCTGTTATAGTAGGAAAATTATCTTCTTAGTCCTTTTCATCTAAGGGTCTATAAAGAGTGACCTAGAGTATCTATCTAAATTTGTCTCCTTACCTAAAATGTAGTATATCCCAGAAAGCTGAAAGAGCTCTTAAATTTTCTAAATAATTTAGATTTAACTTTGAAAAAAAGGGAAGGAGAAAAAATTATATGTTGGGAATTCAGATGTCATTCTGGTTTTCAAAAGGAGGGAAATGTGATGACTATTGAGTACTACTAATGGTAATGTGACATTCCTGAGCAAGATGTTTAAAGACAAGGACACAGCAATCACTGGGATGCTGCCTGGATTCACTAACAGCCAGATTTGCTTCTTAGACTTGCTAGACTATTAGATCCATGAAATTTAAAAGACAAAGCAACTGACCTTGAGTATGGCACTTTGCAGGATCACCTCTCAACGTCTTACAGGTAGAGCAAGATAAATAGAATTTAGGTTCTAGAATACATTGCTGGATCAATAACTGGTTGAACAGCTGTACCCAACAGGTGATGAATGTCTAGCTGAACATAAATTTCTAGCGGTATTTGACATTCCTCAGCCCTCTACCTTGCAATAATTCTTATCAGATACTCTGTATGAAAGTCCGGATTATCTACATTTTTTATAGGAGGAAGAGAAAATACATGTCAAATGAACCCATAGTCAAAGTAAGAATATAAAATTATCTTAACAGGCTCAATAGGCAGAAATGTAGAATACATTTTAAACCTTAAAATACTAAGGTTTAAAAACTGAAAAACAAAAGTACAAATTGAGAGTGATATAATTTGAGGGTTTAAATTCATTAGATTTTACTATCAGACATTGTTACCCTTAGACCTAAGAAACATAGCTATGTAAACCAAATTAGATCAATGGATTCCCTTTTCTTTTCCTTGTCAGTAATTTTGTGAAATACTAAGTCTTTTACCAATATTTACATAACTTCATTCGGAGTGATACACCTCACAGATAAATCGTACCTATATAGAGTGCTTTTAATCAAATTATAATAGATACATATTACAAATTATTTGTAATTGGCAAATAATTAAATACATTTAATTAAATACAATTAAACAAATTCACCTGTCTTTATTTTATGATGCTTTTGCCTAACTTTGGCCCAGTAATTCTCCCTCCTAAATAGTTTTCATAATCTTCCTTTTGCAGGAAATTAAAAAAAAAAAAATTTTTAGCTAAAGAAAAAATTGGATCCTTATATCTTTTTAGAGAGAACCTGCAGGGATTAAGTGACAATATATCTCCTTTTTTTTTCCCCTTGGAACTGTTTTCTCCCACAATTATGTAGACTTCATAAGTTTTAGGACCTTGTTAGTTTTCGTTGCCATGTCCCTAGAACCTACAACAGTGCCTGGCACATAGTAGTTGGTTAATGAATGTTTGTTAAAAGAAATAATATCTCTATGACTTTGACTAAGTTTATCTGCTAGATAGTGACTCCATATATTATAGTTTACTGTTATCCCCCATGGTTATCAGTTATCAGTAAATAGTTTGATGTTACGCAGAAGTGAACAATTGCTGAGTAGGCACAAGGAACATGAAAAGAAGCTAATTACAGTTTGAAGTGTACCTTACATCTATTGTAGGTTAGTTGTGCTAAATTATCTAGTAACAGAATGTGGGACAAATCCATTTAGTAGTCAGATATCATAAAATAAGAAAAGTATTGGCAAGAGTTACTAATTATTGCCACAATTATATGACCATTAATAAAGAGACTTGGTACATTATTATATGCAGTGATATAGAAGTTAAGGTAGCAGAGCCCTGGACCAAAAATGGGAGTACTCAAGTTCAAATCCTGATTCAACCACTTTTAGTTGTCTGACCTTAAAAAAGTCACAGTAACCACTTCAAATCTCAGTTTCCCCATTTGTAAAATAGACATAAGAATAACAATTATTTCACAGGGTTGGTGTGAGAATTGAGACATAGTACATATAAAGATATTAGCATAAAATAATAATAATATTAATAGCAAGCTTTTATTGATGTAAACAAGAGCTGTTTCATCAAGGCACAACATATATTATGATTATCATCTCCTTTATGCAAAGATGAAATTTCTTCTCTGAGAGGTGTGACCATCCCAGGCTGCAGGCAGAAAGTTGGGAACCAGCACTAGAACCAAATCTCCTTTCTTAAAATCTGATTTGCACTCTATCTGTGCTACTTCAACATGATGTGCAAAGAAGGCTAGAATAATGTTGAACTACCAGCCAAAGTACAATGAGTCAGAATGGCCTTTCAGGAAGAAAAAGCAAATGAATAAAAGGAGAACACAGAATAGAAAAATAGAGTGCTCCAGCCCTTTTGCATCTGCACCAATAGAGAATACTGAGTATTGTGTCTGCTGTTGAATAGAGAGAAGAAATAACTTTATATTTTTAAAATTGTGATTTTAAGAGTCAAAATTATTTTATCTATTTGTATATATTTTCATAGTGTTAAGAGACAGAACTTTTCCCTCTTGTATATAAATTTATCTGGGAAAGCATAAGATTTGAAAAGAATTTGAAAATCTAGTATACTTTATCACAATGATTTTTTTTCAATTGTATACTGTCATTCACCTATGAACCCCCTTTATTTTGTTTCCACAGAATGCTGAAGTTTCCGTCTTTGAAGTAAATATACGCTTTGTTGGTGGACTACTCTCAGCCTACTATCTGTCTGGAGAAGAGGTAAGATGAAAAGGAACATATAAATGTGAATTACAGTCTTAAAATTACATTTTTAGGGTAAAAGATACCTTTTGTGATATATATTTATGGGGTATACACTGAATTTTAACATTTTGATGGGCCTCTAGCATACACTGGATTTCATATAATATGTACTAATTAAATGAGCACACTGGGAAAGTTTGCCAGATCATGTTATCAGGAAATATAAAGGAATGCCTTTTAAAAGCCTGGCTCTATTGTGTTACATATGATGCAATTACAACTATAAATTATATATGTCTATGGATAAAATAAAGAGGTTTAGTGTAGTGGCAGGCTTGTAAATGAATTTTTTTCTTTAAAAATTTATTTTGTTAGCATAATGTTAGTGTAATAAAAACTTTAAAATGAAGAAAGCTTGGCAATTAAGATATAAAAATTACATTATTTAAGAAAGAAGGGGGTAAGTGAGATATTCGGCTTTCCATTGAGGAGTCTTGTGGGCCTATATCCCTATGTGAAGCACTTTGGAGCTCTTCTTGGAGCAAGGCTTAATTCATTATCTGTTGCTTGGAGCAAAGCAGAAATTTTTAATTTAGCTGCCTTTTATCGATAGACTTTAAAAAAGGATTTTTGTAGATTATGCTCATAAAAGCGTGGATGCTATTTTTGTGAAAGGTTTTAGACAACTTTATGAATAACCTAAGTGTCCACTAAGGGTTGTTGGAACAGATCTCACGTTTAATGTTGACAGTGTTAAAAACTGGTGTCAAGGAAAAACAGTCATGTATTTCAATTGTTTGCCAATCAGATTTGTGTTAGCCTCAGCATTCTGGAAGGAGAAGAGTGGATCTTACCAAGGGTAGGATTTCATACATTTCTATGCTCCTTCAAACAGATTTAAGCAGAGTTATAATGAGAAAAGATGCTTTAACATTGTCCTGTGTCTTAGGTTCTTTCCTAGCCATAACAAAACATCCCTCACAGTCTTAGCATTCTCTCTCTCTTTAGATTTTATCTTATCATAGAGCTTTTCAAAATTATGTAGATGGCTTCTATATTGCCCTATATCTGCCCTGTTTACATGTAAAATTCTGTTCTTCATCACAGACCCTGTCACCTTCTCAGCCAGGATAAAGAGACCCTCTGGTACATTATGCCTCTTTTTTTCTTTTTCCATCCCAAATAATTTCATTTATTCAGTTTGGTTTAGGGTGTTCTAAGCATTAAGCCAGGGAATCCATGTTTTTAAAAGTCATGTTTAAAATTAATATCATTTTAGTTAACAAGTTTCTGTTTTTAGAATACCTGTCTTTGAGTATCCAGTTCCTGGGTATTCTAATTGTTTTTCACATGGCAGACTTAAGATGGCCTCGGTTTTAACTTTCTTCATCATTTATGTGGAGGTGAGACAATTGGAAGGAAATAAGGACTGCACCCTTCTACATCTGGATTCAAATAGGATAGTAGAGCATGCCAAGAGAAACAAATCATGTATTTCTTCCAAATTTGCATCATATTTAATTAGCATACTTTTTCATTCATAACAGTGTTTTAAGTTTATATACATATATTTGTTTCCATATGTATGCTTATTTATAGATATAAGTATTTATATATTTATATAAATGTAATACCTACTGATATAGTTTACCTGTAGATAAAATTATTTGCCTAAGACCTTGGGAGGATATTTTTTTATTCTATACTTAGCTAGTCTTAGTAAACAAAGGTCTACAAAGACTACCTCCATTGAAAATAAGCATGCATTTAATGTATTTGCTTTGTCCTTATCTCTGTGCAAACTTTGTTTTTATTATATCTAGATTTTCTGTATTTTAATTTTATGATAAAAAGTTTTTAAGATATTTCCTTTCTTATATACTTTTTATTTTATTTCTATAGCATATATTTTAATTTTACTTTGTAAGAACTTATATTCTTAGCATAGTTTTTGCTTAACTGTCCTCTAAATGTTGGATAGTTGGGTTGTTTCCAATATTCCTGTATTTTGAAAGTATAGCTGTAATTAGTCAATAAATATTTATTCTCTAAAGTGGAATTGCCAGGTGAAAAGTGATTAGTTCTAGACTGTTTCAACATCATCTCCTGCTTCTTCTTCTCAGTTACTTCATCACTGACTATTGCCTGTCATTGATCAATGCACTCAAGGGAGCTGGCTATCAGGAATGTGACCAGGAAAAATTTTACCCAAGCCTATGCTTGAGGTATTTGTCTCTATATCAAAATGAGAAATTGAGCATTCATTTACTAAAAAGAACACCAACATGGCCGAATTATGAATACATTGGTTTCAGCTTATTGATAGAGTTTTATCTAGATCAAGGTATTTATAAGATAATCTAAGAAAATCCATCTTCCTAAATTAACTCATAAAAGAGCTACTAAATTACCATAATTTAACATTCTCACTTCATCACTGAGGCTCAAGAGTATTTTGAGAACATCTTTTAAATCACCATCAGGCACACACTGATATAAGCTCAAAATTTTTAAATTTATATTACAAAAACAGAAGAGGAAGTACCACTGATTTCTGTTACGTGCTTCAGGAAAATTACAATTAGAAACACTGAACAATAATAAGGAAT
>NW_006494612.1:12070921-12111372 GCF_000325575.1 Pteropus alecto | reverse complement strand
CCTATCAAAAGAAGAATAGAAACATTAAATACCTGTAGTAAACTTTGATTACAAGAGCATATTCAGAATCTTTAAACACCTAACTCAGTTAAAATATCTTGTCCCACTGAGGGGAAAGAAAAAGTCAAGCCACAAGATTTTCAAAGTCTACATAAGAAATGAAAACAACCATAACAATTATAAACAGATAGGATAGAGATAAGATGAATATTAAATAGGAATGAGCAGTAATAAAGATAAATATAAGAAATAGCATTGCTCTATTATAAGCTCAAGGGAATTTAAAGTCCTCATTGGAGACAGTAAATATCAGTATCTGGAATATCTTTACCCAAAATATGTTCTACAGACCATGAGTTTCTTTAGATATGGCAGGATAAATCTGTATCTGTATACATACTAAAAATAAGTCAGAAGAAACTACATCCTGTATTTTTTCTGAGAAATTCAAAATTCACAGAAAAAGAAACGAATTAAATTTTATTTATCCCTGTGTTTTCTAAACTTACTTAACTATCATCCCCCCCATCTCCTAACCCTGAGTTATAAATATTGTTTCCCAGAACAAACTTTGGAAAACATCACTGTAGAATAAGAGTAACTATCCAAAGCAAAAAATGATATTGAAAATTGATAAATGAAAAACAAGACATTGTAAGAAAATAGCATATGTGAATATACCACATATTATTATTTCTACATATACCATATGTAGAAAATAGCATGTGTGAATATACCATATATTATTATTTGTTTTACAACAGAAACCAAAAGCTATATTAAGCAGAAGGTAATTTTATAGGACATTGTAATGCCCCAGAATCCTGCAGAACAGGTTGGAACAGTCTCAAGTTGCCACAGAGGATCTTTATGGTTTGATAATCACTTTGGGACATTCTAGAATTAATAAACATGCACTATTTTTATACCCTTTTCGAGAAACAAAGTCCCACAAGAAAGAGGTCAACTGGCAGTTTTTAGTTGCATGTGACCCCTGTGGGGACCTTGGGGAATAAAAGGGAGGATATGATAGCAGAAATCTTCCACAAGGTTTGATTCAGTATTCTGTGAAGACCAAGAATAAGGAAGTATGAACGATTCCTAAACAGGAAATTGATGCCCCTTTGGAAGGATAGGGAGAAATGATGTTTGGGAGCCAAAAACAAAAACAAAAGCTTATTATGAAAAAGTTGTCAGAGGAAATAGACAAGCTTATGGAAATTGATAAATTAATGAAAAAACTTGCCTGAAGTTTTTTGAAAACTAATCTATTCTGTAAATTAAGAAAGAACATTTAGAACTAACAAGATATTTAATCCTCAAAGAAAACATTTTGAGTAGTATGTTTTAAGTACATGAACTAGAAAAACAAAAGGCCAACTCCTGGAAACTATAAAGATTGAAGAACTAGCTTTCAATGAGAAAAGGTAATGAGGACATCTGATCCAAGAGTCGGGGAGCACATATAATGGATTCTTACATTAGATCAGTTTACTCTGCCAAGATATCCTTGATTTGGAAGGTAGCAAAAGAATTTTTCTCCAAATTCACCAAAAGAAATATACTGCTCCAGACACCAGTACTAAAGATTGCTGAAGAGAAGTAGCTGATACCTTTGAGTTTAAGACTATTAAGGAGAAAACATGAAAGGAAGAGGGTGGGATTGTGGAATGGGAAGGAGAGAAATAAGATTGAGAGTAAGTTTAGTGCTGGAAAGATCTATATTTTTTTCTCATTATGGGATTCAGACATTTGGGATGTTTAGTGGCCTGAGACACTTGTGTTGTAGAGTTTATGTAGTGATAAATAATCATAAAAATGTTTAGCAATCCTTTAGAAAATTAGGATGCATTAATGGGGATACCCTTCAAACTCAGTGTTTGCCACAGTCTATGAAAGAGATGAAGTCACCTCCCAGACCATCCGTTTCCTGCCTTATTCTGCAAAAAACTTATAGTGACTTACAGAAAGTGCATAATACACACAGAGCTGTGGAAAAACTGAGAATAAAGTCAGAGAGTATTAAAGTCACAGGTAAGATTAACAAACAGCTGGTACAGTAACTAGGTTTAGGTTTCCTAGCAACCAGAGCAAAGAAGGGCAGAGAACTAATAGTAATTTGGTTTTGCTAGTTTTATGAACACTGAAAATTTGATAACATAAAATAACCTACATGTAATATTACTTGTATGCATATTAAATTTCCATAAAACATAGAACTATCTGATATAAACAAGAAAATTTCAACAATACAGCAGGATTCACCAGAAATACATTAGCACTCCCCTCTTCAAATCCTGCCTAAATTGTAAAAATTGGGCTCCAATTTATCTTACGCTTTTAAATATAGTTTAATTATGGTCTCTAATAAAGTTGAGTTGAATCCAGAAAGCAGAGATATTAACAGAGGGCGTAATTGAAAAAAAAAAATGACAGAAATTGAAAAAAATGATTACAGTAGTCTAAGGTTAAAATAAATAAGTCTATTCAAGGAAGAAATAATAGATTTGAGCAATTCTATAAAAAAGGAGGCTTGCAATGATGGCATAATGAAATTTAAAAGTTGGGTAAATTATTGACCAACATATGCTATAGACAATGAGAATTTTTTATTAAAATATATATACAGTGCCACCAATCAAAATATAACATTGGAAAAATATGATATACATATTTAAAATGATGAAACCACATGAAAATTTTTAAATAATCTCTTAATTAGATCAGAGAATGAATCTATAATATTAAAATAGACTACTTTAGACTACTTAACAAACAACTAAAGTATAAGCATCATTATAAATTCTGTGGAAAGCAGCCAAAGTTGTCTTTAGAGAAATACATAATTCTAAATGTCTATATTATGAAAAAAATTACTATATGTTAACTAAGTCTATATTTTACTAATTAGAAATGAAGAATTAAGACAGGGAAATAATAAAAATAGGGACATAAGTAGATTGTAAAACGAGAAAAGAGCTAAACTTACAAAGTTTTTTCTTCTCGTTAACATTTGTACTGAGAATAATTTTCTTGGAGAGAACTTGGTAACAGAAAGAAGCATATTATTCATCTATTAAGCAATGGAAGAGTTCGATAAGGGCAAGTTTGAGTGACCCTCTCTACAAGAAGAGTCTCACAGGTGTCTGTATGCTGTGCTTCAAACCCAGCAAAGAGGCTTGTTGAAATAGTGGTAGCCAGGTTGGACAGTGACACAGATAAAGCTGTGAGACATGTATCAATAGACATAGTCATAACCTGGGAGAAGTCATTTGTTAGTAGATGTTGGTTGCCTTCCTGCCTCATGTTGGACACATTTCTTTGCCTTGAGATATACCTAAGGATAAAATCCCTCAAATCCCTGCCTTGTGGAGCGTATCTTTCAGTGAGAAAATGTAACTCTCATAAACCAAAACTGAGAAACTTGAACAGACCAACATGAAGAAAAGATTTACGATTTTGTTTGTTTTATTTTGGGTATGGTAAGACAATAAGCATGCATAAAATGGACTTAGGTATGTCCATCTGAACTGACCTTCATATTTTCAGCATCTTCCTTCTTCAGTCAGTTCTCCACTTTAACACTCAGTAAAGATATAATTGTGTCATACAGCCCTTCTTGCAAACCTCCATAGGTCCCTGTGGCCTTAAAAGTTTACTTTTTGATTTGGCCTACAAAGACTTATAGATCTAACCTCAGCTTGTCTTTTCTGGTTTCCTTCATTGCTCCCCTCACACAGTGGGATTTTTTCTCCCAAAAGTACCCTAAGCACTTTGGTGTGCTTTTTATATGCACATCCCCTCTGCCTACCGGTGGCTCCTACCAACCTAGACTGCTCTCTGTCTCCACGAGGCCCTCCCTGACCACCTCCAACTCCTACCTGGGCAGTCAGTCGCTTCCTTTCCTGTGGTCTCTGCAAATGCTATTATTACAATTCATTGTTTATGGATCTGTGACTCTTCTTACTCTCTCAACCCCTTTTCCCCAGTAGAATTCGTACATGTCGAAAGTGAGAATTAAGTTTCCACTGTTTTTACAACCCTTTCCTTAGCACTGTGTGACTAGCCCTAGAAAAATATTTAGTAAGTGTTGACTAAACCTCTCTTAGGTTTTCTGTGAACCCCAACAAAAAAATTCTTCCAGTAAATTTTAAAATAAAATATGTACATTGATAATGTAAAGAAGCAACTCGTCCCAAAGACTTGAGCTAGAGTGTAGGGAGGGAGAGAATGTAATAAGGTGATTGAAAATATGCCCAATCTCTACCCCGCTGTATCAGTCCCTGCAACAACACCCCACCGCTCCTTCCAACCCCGCAGAATATTTTCCTTTTTCATCTGGTTCCTACATGCTGTTTCTCTGAAAAGAGCTCTCAAAACCAGTGATCTAGAGACTATATCTAAATATAAATCATAACCAAATATGGTAGGTCATTTACTGTGGACCTTTTCAATAGAATTGACATTAGAAGATTTTCTGAAATTTTAAACCTAAGGGGCAATTAGAGAAAAGGTAAATATGAGAGGAATTCTGTAGCATATGTTTGCTTTAATTTGAGAAAACAATGCAATTAAAATTTTCTATGCTAGTGGCATATTGATGCTAATTTCCTAGAAAAGAACAATTTTAATCATATTTGTTAAATGTTTCCTTATGTTATTGTCTACTAATGTGTTTGTTTATATGACTTCTTAGAGGTTTAGGTTGGTCCTTACATAGACTTTATTAATTTACTAGTTAGCATTCATTATTGAACTTTTATGAAAGAAATGACTATGATATAAGGAATAGCTAATATTTTCATTTAAAAGTTTTAATTTAATAAAACACGATATTAGAGAACAGTAATTTTGCTTATATTTGTAATTAAATTACCATGATTAATGAGTTACAACTGTCTCATTTTGAATATTTCATTATGATTGGAAGCTTATGTTGTACTTTAAAAGGGATCTTGGAGTATATGGAATTGATTCTAAAATAATAAACATTTAAGACAAATAAAATTACTATTTGTTCTGGAATAAATTAACAGAGATCATACCTGCTTCTTAACTCAGGTCTGCTATATGTGTCTCTCTGTATAAATCTCTGTTCTGTATTTATAATTGCTTTTGAAAGCACAGAAGTTTTATCAGCTGTAAGAACTTTATCTCAGCAATTCATAAAAGCAGTTCCAACTCCTAAATTTATTCATGCTAATGTACCAATGGCAGAAGCTTGTCTATCTTTCCATCTGATTGATTGAGATGATAGACCAAACAGGAGTGGTTGCCACCTAAAGGAAAGAGAAAGTCAGAATAACTTGTTTCTTAATGAAATATTTGTATCCTTTTTAGTTTCGCATGGTAACTTGCCCAAAGTAAGCTGTTTTCAGATTCATATCAGTGAGAATAGATCTAGATTATGATGCAGTAACAACCTCAAAACCTCAGTGGTTTAAGACAGTATGCTCTACATACTATATGTTCTGCCTACCCTCATTCTTTGCTCACAACTCTGTTTCTCATCATCTTCCCTCCAGAGCCCAGACTGATGGAGTAGCAGCCATCTGGGTCATTTTCAGTTGCTAAGGCAGAACTTATGGGAAGAGATATAGCAAAAAAGAACCTGGAAAAATCACACACTGGATTTTAATGTATCTTCTGAAAACCATTTGTTACTTCAGCTTGCATCTCATTGGCCAGAGCAAGTCACATGGCAACTATAATTTAAAGGGTTGAGGAGGGGATGCAGCGTTGGTACCATATGCCCAGGAGGGAAATTTAGTGAACAGCCTTAATGAGCTGTAGTGGCCACTAACTTGAGTTAAACTGTATAGCCTTCCCAACTGCCAAGACTAGCAGAAGATAGGAATTTGTGAGAAGAGAGGAACTTTTCAAGGGTCCACAAACTGGAATCACTCTGCACCTCTGGGAAAAATCTCCAGCCTTTGGAACCAAGGTAGAAAGTGGAAAGTCGCACCTTGGGATGGGAATACACATCTTCAATAACATTTCAAGTGAAAGGCTACTCCTTCAGTTCTTTTCAACAAAGTTTTGCTTTTCCAAGAAACATCTACTCTAGGTTCTCCCCTAACTTTGCAAATGTCAGACAGTAAAAAGTTGACAAACAGACATCAACTCCATATGAAAAAGGAATGCCTGTCACACCACGGCAGGTGTCTGATGAGGGGCCTAATCATTGCTCTCTGGCAACACCCATCTGTTTTGACTAGACGCCGAGGGCCTGGTACTTTTCCTTCAACCACTTTCTCTTCGTGATTTAAGTGTTCCACAGGCCAGTCACCTCTTATTTTACAGAAGCCTAATGATAGAGATGAGGTAACATGTTTATATTTAGATTTATGTTGAATCATTTCATAACTCACAATGTCTATTAAAACCAATACTTCAAATCATTTTTATTGCTTGAATCATACTGACATTGATTTCTTATACTAGATTTGGAGAGGGGGGTTAAACAAAAGTTGTGTTTTTCCAGGAATATTCCTACATATTTTTTTTCTTTCAAATTGTGGTATCCTTTAGAAGAGTATCTTGAGGTAGCTATAGCAAAGAATTTAAACTTTAGTAGGGCTATTAGAAGATTCCTCAAAACTGTGATGATTTGCCATCTGGTAAGTTCATTTATTTAATGAATCAGCAGTGGCTTATTGAATACTTCCTTCTAGGCACTGCCCTTGATACTGCAGAAATAACGAACAAGAGAAACACAGTCCCCACCCACAAATATTAATTCATTAGATTTCACAACAAGCCTATAAAGTAGGAGTAGATATTGTTTATATCCTCATTTTTTAGAGGAAGAAACAGCACGGAGAGAGTTAAGCCATGGGCATGCAAAGTGACAGAGCTGAGCTTCAAACCTGGGCATTCTGGCTCAAGATACTGAGTCACAGCTAGACGTTAGGGATCACAACGGATCCCTCAGGAGTCCTCAACAGCTAAATGGTAGTTGAAGGGAATGAAGTTGCCCAGGGCATATATAGACTGAGAAAAGAGCATTTGTGAGGAGAAGGAGCTAGAAAAGACTAGAAGTGATGGTCCCAGAAGTAGGAGAAAGATGAATAGAATGCAATTATCAAAGAAGCCAATGGAAAATAAATAGTATTTTGAAAAATGAAGAAGTATTCTGTTGTGTCAAAGGCTGCTGCTTGGGCAAGTTGTGTAAGGACTGAAAAGTATCTTTGGAATATAGCAATATGGAGGTCACAAATGACTTTACTGGGAGAGCTTTTGGTAGGGTAATACACAGAATCCAAGTTGTTCATAATTGAAGAGGAAAAGGTCTTTAAGAAGATGGAGGAGGGTGGGATTCAGAGGACAGGTGGCATTAGGAAGTGGTCCTTCCTCCATTGCAGTATGAGAGAGTGGAGGAAAAGATGGCACACCTGTCAGTAACTTGGTATATTTGGTGACAAATACACTAGATAAGTACCATCTCGTGGCCCTTATTAACTGTATGATGAAGGAGAAGACAGGGATATCTGCGGAGACCCAGGGGGAGAGAACAAACATTTGAGGTAAGCGTGCATAATTTAAAATTGTCGTTCTAGAGAGAATTGACTAGAAAAATATGGTAGAGTTTCTGGATAGTATCTAGGTTGGTGATATCATTCCTTCCAGGTATATGCCATTTCTTTCTCCTGCAGTGCTCAGCAATTCAGGTACAGGCATGGAGAAGGTGGTTGGTTGATTTTAGTTGGATTTTGCTAGCCAGGTGTGACAGAGACAAAGACATGGATTTTAAGGTATTAGCAAAAATCTTATTGAAAATATAGGCTATGAAATCCAAGATGAATATAAGACAGTGTGAAAATAAAAACAACAAACAGATGAGTGATGGTTTGAAAGAAAGTACACTAGTTAAATTGCCTGAAGTTTAGTTGAAGTAGAATAAGAGCGTTAGCAGTAATTTAACAGATAACTGGAAACTCTGAAAGTTAAGGCTATGTAGTGAGATGTATGAATAAGACATTTAAAAAATGGGGCAGTTCGAGTGGTGCTATAATTCAGGATAGCATCATGAGACTGAGTGGTTAAGGAAGGATTTTTCCAGAACCTGTCTGTATGGCTGACTATGAAATGCATTTTAATTGAAAAGATATAATGTAAAAATTAGTCTTTAAAAAAATACTAAGCATCAGTGAACTTATTTTTAAATTGCTAAGATATAAACATGGTATAATATTATAAATCTGTATAAAATATGTGTTGAACAAAGGTCATTGCTTAAACAAAAAAGGAAAAAATATTTACACAGTATGAAATTGAAATAGAAGATTTTTGGACATTCACAACTCTAGAGCCTTAAGAAATTAGTACAGATTATTAGAGTTGGCATAAGAAATGTAAACAAAATGCATATTAGCTAATTAGTTGGATTTGCTGCAACTATATACCTATGCAGAGCTGATTCTTTTAAACAATAAATGAAATTTTATGTACAATAACTATAGTAAGTTTGATCATGGTGGTATGCATTTGTAAAAATTAAATCTTACCTAGTGTAAATTATTTGATTTATAAAAATTTGCTTGGTTAAAATTTTTATGGTTTGGGAATTAGGTACTATCTTAGTTTGTTTGGGCTGCTATAATAGAATACAACAGACTGAATGGATTATAAACAATAAGCATTAATTTCTCAAAGCTTTGAAGGCCAAGAAGTCTAAGATCAAGGTGCCAGAAGATTCAGTGGCTGGTGAGAACCCACTTCCTCATTCACAGAATGCCATCTTCTCTATGCGTCCTCACATGTCAGAAGGGATGAGAGAGGGCTCTGGGGTTTCTTTTTAAGGGCACTAATCCCATTCATGAGGGCTCCACCTCATAAATGAATCACCTCCTAAGGCTCTACCTCTGCACACCCATCACACTGAGGATTAGGAATTAACATAGGAATTTGGGGGGAACACAAACATTCAGGATATAAGGTGCCTTGTAAAGTAAGTCTTATAAAGATTTCATTTACAAGCTTTCTTATTAAGCTTTTTATGCCACAGATTTATGCTTATATATTTAAAGTTTTTTTTTAAAACGCCTTAGAAAATAGTTCATTAAGAAATTTGGGGATTAACCATTCTGGTAACTGAACACTTTTCTGCTGCTTTATGAAGTGTTTCTTTAAGTGAGATACATTGATATATCTGAATGTGCCACCAATAATTCTGCATTTAAAAGCAAACAGTGTTTTATAATTTAGCTGAAAATGCTTTTACATTGATGATAAAATGAACCTAAGCCTTGAGGGGTATGTTTGTTTTTAACTTAATAATTGAGCTTTATTGTAATTTAAAGTATCTAATTCCTCTGAAGCAGTACAAATAGTGATTAAGTCTAGGGTTCTGCAAAATGAGGAAATCTGTTTTGTATTTTGTTCTTGCCATTACGTTAGGGTTAGACCAGATAAGCAGAAGAGATTGTCACCTTTGTCTTAAAAGTACTGTTCGTTTGATGTATTTACTTGTTTAATCATTTTTTAACAGATTTCCTTTTAAGTTCTTGATGTATTAATAGCCACAATTGTTCTAATTTATAAATCACTAACTGCTGTTTCAATTGTTATATTTAACTTGGTTTCACAATTATTAAATAGTGGCTTCTTAGGTTAGTCTTCTCTCATGAACTTCCTATAGTCAAGTAGAAAGTACACTTACTATTTAATTTAGGCTTAACTGTTAATTCAGGTAACAACTGTAGCATCATGTTTCTGCTATCTAAATCTTTATGGTTATCTAATGTTTTCTGACTAGGCTTACAATAATACTAACCTAGAGTTTAACTTTAAAGATGTTATAGTAGACCTTAAAGCTCTGTCATCTTGTCAGGCTTGCAATTCTTAATTTATTTAGTTACTTATGATCCATACCTTTATTCAACAAATATTATGGGACATCTATAATTATTTTTAGCATCTATTATGTACCAGACTGTATTGTATCTGGAAGATTCAGCAGTGAACAAACTAGACAAAATCTCTTTCTCATGAAATGAATGTGCTAATGAGGTAAAATGTTAAGTTCACAGGATAATTTCAGATAGTGTTAAGTGCTGTGAAGCAAATACGACACACTCATGTGATAAAGAGTGATGGAGGGAGGGTTAGGAAGTTGAGGAGGACTGCTTTAGGCCAGACTGGAGCCAGGATCTGAATGACACCATTGAAGCTTTCGAGAAAATAGCATTTTCTCTTTCCTTTGTGACAAAGAACAAAAGAAGGAGGAAGACAGTGATGATAATAGTGGTAATAAGACCGTTTTTTGAGAGTTCATTTTATGCTAGGTGTGCAGTTGCAATACTGGGGAAATTGCATCTCTCATTGTAGATACACTGAAGCTCTATGCAGCTGATTCCTGAGTAACCTAGGAAGTGACTGAACTGGGATTGTACCCTGCTCTGTCTACTGCATGGCCCTGCCCACAAATTATTCCCAAAATGAAAGTTACCAGGATTAGAACCACCATCTTTCTTTTTTACTTGCTCATCAATTCAACATCTAAACCTCATATAATAAGCTAGCAATAATCTTCTATAATCCAGGAAATGTTCTACTTCCTGAGCAACAAAGCATAATTAAGATTTGAAAACTAAACTGATATGTTCATAACGCTTGTGAGTTTATAACAGGTTTTTATTCAAGTTGTATTTGAAATTATTTGTTGCATTTATGCTTTTTTTCAAATCAAAGATCAAGCCGTCTTTAAATTTTTCCAAATAATTCTTTAAATTGTAAGCGTTCTCATTATCCTCCTGTATGTTTTTATCCTTTATTCTTTCACACTCTCCATCAGTAGAATAAAATGCTTTTAATTGTCTAGTATGTACATACGGCAAAAACTTTGCAATACATGCAAAAATCCATGTGATTTCAGCATTAGTTTCTCTTTTTATTCTAAATTACTGTCGGTTACAGTTCAAAATGTTGATAAAATGTATATCTGTATTTTGGTGTGACATTTAAATGATTAAGCGATACATTCAACTTCTTTATAAGGAAGGCATATTGAGGACAGTAATTGAGAGTGCTGAATTGATGTAGATGCATACAATTTAGAAAAAAAGAATAATTTTTTTTTCAATTTTGAATCATTTTCTGATAAATATGAAGGTAAAAGATAATATCTTATTACTTCAAATGAAACTAAAATCTTTTGGCCTTATTAACAGATCTAAATTGTGAAGGTTTACCAATACAATTGGAATGCTTTTATGTAATTAGGGAATTCCAAAATGGATTTAGGAATAGCTCATAAATCTAACATATGTCAATAGCACTTTAATAAATTTCTCCTGACTGTGAACAAAAATTTGGAATCCAGTTGCCTATTTGCTTTCTATATTTTATTTATTTAGACTAAGAGAGGAAAGAAAGCTCAGGTTTATTGTCATATATCATAAAAGTACCTGTAAAAATGATTTAAATGTCCACTTATCATTTATCATAGTCTAAGATTTGCAGTACACCAGCTTTACGAAGTATGTTTTCTTTCAGTTATGTTAATTGCTGTCAAAAGACAAGACTCAAAACCAGGGCCCCTAAGGTTAAACTAAGATTAGATCAGAGACCCAGCATTTCGCCATTAGTTTTTCCTAGGGGCCCATCCCATTGTGCAATTTCAAGATGCCATCTCAAATAATGGAGTTTAATTAGTACTCAGATAGACTAGCAGTTCCCATACTTTCAGGTATTGCCAATGTCATTTTACCACAGCTTGGATATTGCACGTCTCACTAGTTTGCCTATACATTCAATTCTTTCCCCTCTATATCCAGACAGATACAGAATAATCATTTATTCTTTTTAAAAATACTCAAAAATACTAACACTTCAACTCCTCCTCCCCCTTTTTAAATCAAATTAGCAAAGATTTAAAAACATATAAATACCCAATTTCATGAGGGTATGGCAAAAATTTACTCAGACATTGCTGAAGAGACTGTAATATGATACAATTGCTCTGAAAAGCTATTAAGTCCTATGCATATAAGAAGACCCTTAATAAAGTTATTTATTTTGCACCAATTATTCTACGTTAGGGAATCTATTCAAAGGAGAAATCCGAAATATAATCATACTCTACCTAAAGCAGTTAATGGATATATTTTATAGACTCAGTACATAAGAGGAGACATCTCAAATTTCCAGCTATAAAAGAATGGTAAAGCAGATCATGGAATGCCCACATAATGGCATTTGTGCAACAATTAAAATTTATACTTGTTCATTTATTTAATGACATGGACAAGTATTGATATAATAAATAAAGCAAGATATAAAAATTCATGTATAATATGATTTCAGCTATAGAAAACAGAAAATCATTATATAGGAAACTATTCTTAAATATAAAAAATATTTGCTTCTGGTTGATATATGAGCTTTCCCCCTGCCTTTATGTTTTTTCTGTACATATCAGATTTTCCATAGTGCCCTAGTAATAACCTTATGATCAGAAAAATATTAAAGGAAAAATGAAATAGACTTAGGAAAAAAAATCATTACCAAACTTTTGCATCCTAGACTTACTCAGGATTCAGTTCTAGCCTCTCTTCAGATTTAAATTTTTTAAACTTTTCTTCCAAGCATCCAGCCTATAAAGACTTGAATGTCACCTTTTCCTCTTTCTGACATCTGTTTCATAAAGAAAATGACTTTTCCTTAGTGATAATTGAATTTCCTTCTTTATAGTCAATTTATAGATTGCCATTTCAGATGGTGGCTTATTTACAACAACTACTATTAGATGTTGATATTATACTTAGTTTACATGGAAATGGAGGTAAAACAAAGCTTACGTAAAAACATTGGTCATAAATTCTTGTACAGTGTTTGTATTATCAAAAGCAATTTAAAAAGACAAAGGCTAATTATAGTAACAAGATTTTTTTGTTAAACACATGAATCAGTCTAAAGTGTTATACAAAATATTATGTAGAATATTTCATATTCTAAAAAAATGTGCATTGGAAGTTTCTTTGTATTTTCCATTATCAACCATTTAAAAGGCAAAAGAGTAGAGTTATTTGTGGTAAGTGTATAGACTCAACAATAAAGTTTGTGTATAGCTAATGCAGAAGGAAATTTGGGAGTACTGAGGCACTTAGCACAATCTGTGACTTTGTCTTTCTCTACAGGATCTAATTGAAAGACGGTATTAGAAAAGACATAGCAAGGACCCTTTTTCCTGTTGTTACAGCAGTAAATATCCCTTAAGAAACTTCAAAAGCAATGCAGGCTTGCTTGAGAAAGAAGAAAGTAAGAGAAAAAACTGTTCAGTAATGAGCCAGGGAGAAAAGAAAACCTTGCCTGAGAGAGAAAGAGGTGACTATGAAAAGGAAATCATACAGTCTGCCAGACACTCGTGAGCCTTCTCAAATCAAAATCTAGATTCACTTTATGATGGAAACTGGAGGTAATTAGAAACTGTATTTTTTATAGTTTATACTATTTTACTTTATTTTTAAAAATCTAGAGCAAGTTTGACTACAGTGATATGAATTAATAGAGCTTGGTTATGGGTACACAGGTATTAGAAATTTCTATATTTTTGAAACATAAATTTTTAAAAATATTGGGAGGAATCTATACATGTGATAAAAAGTGAACAGTGTCTTATTTCATTTCATTCTCTCATCACCCTAAAACTCTACCTCTTTTTCCAGTTATGGGATATTAACTACTTGTCTGAGATCCTGTAATTAGAGTAGACTTTGTATAATGATCTTAAAATCTTATTCCTAAAGAAAATTCCAAATTTTGAGCCTGTAGGTAAGCCATTTGTAAATAGGGGTCTGCTTGAGTTACTCATTGTATTAGAGATATCGATCTAATAAACTTAAGAAGTCGCTCTTATGGAGTAGAAAGACATTGCTCTGAATATCTGTAATCCTGGCTTCTCAGACTCAGGTTGTTGATTCATTGCATTACTTTGATCAAGTCATTTTATCACTTTCGGATTTTTTTCATTAATTTAAAATAATGGAATATGAAATGACTTTTAAATATCCTCTATATCCAGCGTTCTCAAACTATGATACACTGATTTTCAAGTTCACAGAATGTTATAAATTGGAGGAGGGGTGTGGTGAGAGGAGTTTCCTTTTCATAACTAAAAACTTCTTAAACCATTTTTGGACATAAAAACAATGCCTCCTTCTAATAAAATGTAGAGTTGTGCTTTGTGCTATGCATTGCTTAAGGAGTCCAGATATGTAAATACCTGGGAATGAAAAAGAAATAGGAAAGTTGGATAGCTTAATGCCCTGGAGAAACCTTGTGTTCTGTGGGAGAGAAATTATCTGGTTGATAGTGGAAGGGAGATGCTAAGAAGTGGGGAAGCACTGCAAAGAAAACAATAAACTGCTATAGACCGCAGAAACAGTTAGGAGCATTCATCGATTCTTTACTTACAGAGTAGCCACAGTCTTAACTCCTTCCTTACCCAAAACTTGAATGCAGATTGCTTTCCATTGTAAGTAGATCTCCCATTTTAATGACACTCTCAAGGGGGAATTCTGGCAGCTGTAGCAAGAATGAGAAACAAGTATTTCACGGCTAGCAAAACTGACTTTCAAGTCTAATGGATACAGAGGCAAGCTATTATCAGCACGTAAGAACTTAGGCAATATTGTTTCCAGGAGCCCTTCGTGATGAATCTACCAGAGGACAAACTTCAGGCAACCGAAAGACCACATATTGTATCTTACTCTTAGTCTTAAGAAAGTTGTACATAAATCTTCACACTATTAATGTAAGCCATGCCTCATTTTACAAATGTTTCTCAATTGCATTCCAAATTTACAATATTGGCATAGATCTCATTGTTGAAAAATAATTGTTTTATTTTTTTAAATGTTTTAAACCTTGTATGACTAATCCTACGATAAAATGGGAAGGGTTATTTTACTTGTAAACTACCACAAATAAATACAAGAGCTACTTTACATATAAGTGGCCCTTTAAAACTAAATACTATTGTGTGCTGATTTGCAACAAAGTCTGTATAAAGAGAGAAAAGACTAATAAATGCTGTGCCGTGAACCAATAATTAGATTCTCAATGTGGTATAAAGTACTCACAGGAGGTTCGTTCTTGGCCTCATAAATTTGACCATATCTTTCCATTCTAATGCTATTAAGTGACTTAGAGACATGACTTAACAGTAAAATAAGCTCCTAAACCACAGTGGCAAGCACATAAGACTAAAATTATGCAGTGATGACTGCCATTCATTTAGGAATTGGCTGTCTCATTTGCTCTTAAATATCAGGCAAACAGCAAATGGAAAGTTGGCTGTTAAACTGCAAATTCAGCATCATGTGGCTTAATACCTCTTGTGCTGTTTGCTGAACTTAAAGACTATTAAAGATTGTTGCTTGATTCACTGTAGAAACAATATATCTGTGGTATTATATAAATATTTTGATGAAAGTATTGTTTCCAATCAATTTATTTCTTATTCTTACTGAATTTACCTGAGTCCACCTTCTGAGAAACTCAGTGCTTCTCAAGCTTTGGTGTTTATCAGAACCCCCAGGAGGGCTTAGAAAAACATATATGGGTCCCACTTTCAAGGTTTCTGATTCTGTACATCTGGTTGGGGATTTGATATTTGCATTTCTTATAAGTTCTCAGGTGATGATGGTCTGAGAACCACTGACTTAATACCATGAAAGATTCCTCTTACAGTCAAAAGGATTCCTTTCTTTTAAAAAAAATGAACTAAGAAAATAGACATCTGGATTTGGCTATCACCATTGTTTAGGAAACCATGACCTAACTTACTAGATCAAGAATTGAGGGAAACAACAACAACAAAAAAGAACTAAGGGAAACATTTCCTCTATTGGGAATCATAATAGCTCTTTTCCTAAAATCTAACAAACATTGTAGCAAATGGAACATAAGCTATTTGGGGTTTCATTTCTGTTAAGGAAAACTCCAGCTAAATAAAGCCAATAGAAGAGCCCTCTCATAATCCCTAAAGAATATGTGATGCAAATTTCTATCATTACTTTAATATATAATAAAGACTTTTTAAAAAGTTTTTTGAAATGTTATTTCCTCCAAGTCCAAGATCCATATTAGACTTGGCCAGAATTTTTGTTTTTTAAATTTTTTATCACAACACCCCCCATAAAAGTTCTTTTCTCACGGTTTTCAGTCATTTGTCTTCAATAGTACTGTCTTATAGTGACTAAAATAAGGGCCAAGTTTACAGTACCCCATTCTTATTCTATTTTGTTAACAGATGAAGTTTTCAGCGTTCATCTCAAGTTTTTATCAAGTGCATTGTTTGTTTAATATTAGAAGAGCTTGAATCCATTCATTTTGTACCTTGATTCTGTGGGTCTGCTGTCTGGCGCTTAGACAGGACTGTGGATTGCAGTGTGAACACTTCTGTTTTTACTCCCCCTTTATCCTTGACTACCATTTTTCTCCACTGTGCTTTACCTCAGAACTTTGAGTCTTACTTTTTTTTTTTTGCCTTCTCGAGATATAATTGACTTGTAACATTGTGTAAATTTAAGATGTACAATTGATGTTGATTTGATGTACATATAACACAAAATGATTAATAGCCACAGTAGGGTTAGTTAGCACCTCCATCGCTTCACATCATTACTATTTCTTTTTTGTGGTGAGAACATTTAAGATCTATTCTCTTAGCAACTTTCAAGTGCATAATACTATACTGTTAACTATAATCATCACGATGTACATTAGGTCAGCAGAACTCATTCATCTTATAACTGGACATATGTACCCTTTGACCAACATCTGTCCCATTTTCCCCACCCTCACCCTTCCTCAGGCCCTGGAAACCACCATTCTACTCTCTGTTTCTACGAGTTATGTTTTTTTAGATTCCACATATGTGAGCATAATACTATACTGTTAACTATAATCATCACGATGTACATTAGGTCAGCAGAACTCATTCATCTTATAACTGGACATATGTACCCTTTGACCAACATCTGTCCCATTTTCCCCACCCTCACCCTTCCTCAGGCCCTGGAAACCACCATTCTACTCTCTGTTTCTATGAGTTATGCTTTTTTAGATTCCACATATGTGCTATCATACAGTATTTGTCCATAAGTTTTACTTTTTTAAACACACCATGCTGCTACCCCAATCTTTCTGTTAGAGCTAGTTCTTTTCAATGGTTCCAATATATCAGTTTCTTAGCTAATAAAGGTGATACCCATCTGAATGATAACCTTCAAAATGTTGACTGGTCACAGGAGAAAAGATGATTATATGCTGTAAATAAATCATGTTGGGGGAAATCTGCTTTGTCTGGCTGAATTTAAGATTTTCAAGAACACCTAAGTGATAACTTTCTCTATAGTATTATACAATTGTCTTTCTATATTTGTCTGATACTATTGCCAGTTTTACATGATCAGGCATTGTGATGGCAAGGATTTGTCTGATTACTTTGTGCCGTGCTCACAACAATATTATATCCATCTTCATTTTTGAGGGAGAGAAGAAATGGAAGTTATTACTTGATCATTTCCCATGTCTCATAAAATAATACTCTATGGACATTTTTCCAGTGCTACCCTTCAAAAACAAGTGTTTTTATGAATCACTGACCACGGCTGTCTTGTTTACTTATGTATTCCAAGTGCCTTGTGCAACTTGGCAGGTAGTACATAGGCACTCAGTAAATACTTGTTGAATAAATGAATTGACATTTTTAAAAAGTCAGAATTATAGAAGAAATTCCTTTTTGAAAGTTAGTAATTTAGAAAGCTTAAACTATGTTAAAGTGTGTGCATGTGCATGTGTGTGTGTATGTGTGTTAATGGTTTTAAAAAGCATTCAGATAGTGCAGTAGTGGCCACAATGGACGAGGTAAATTATGTGTTCTGTTAGTTATTGTTTGTATTTTAAAGAGGAACTACTCCTCAACGTACCTCAATTTGATATTTTCAAAACTCTTCTGATAAAAAAGTGTTGAGTTACATGACATTTTGATATTCTGATAGTGATTGCTATTAGTATAAGACATTGTTTCATTGAATTATTATGGTACTCTAAGAATAACACTGATCTATTAAAAACAGATGTAGTGTTGTCATGAAATAGGATATATAAAAATATTATAAAACCTCTTAATTTAAATGAAAAGTATTTAAGATGCTTTCAATAGAGTTAACATAATCCAGGGATTGGCAGACTACAGGCACCCCCATTTGTTTACATTTTGTCTGTGGCTGCTTTGACCCTACAACTACAGCTAGTGAATGAGTGAATGAATTAGTGAATGCCCTCTGACCAGAAATTTTACTTTCAAGCATTTAAACTGAGAAAATAGTCATGCGTACAAATAAATATGTATACGGATGTTTATTCCACTGCAGTTTGTAACACCAAGACAATTGGAAACCTAAGTGTCAAATAATAAGGAACTGGCTAAATTGTGGCATATCCATACCACTGGCATATTACATAGCTGTTCTGAAAAGACATTACAAAAACATCTCCGTTGATATAAAACAGGGGTCAGCAAATTAAAGCACTCTGACCAAATTCAGCCTGAGACTTGTTTTTGTACTACCAGAGCTAAGAATAGTTTTTACATTTTAAAGGATTATATAAGAAAAATATTAAAAACATGAGATACAGAGAGTATGTGATTGTCAAAAGATAAATACTACCTTAGTCTTTACAGAAAATGTTTGCTGATTTCTGATATAAAATATTGTATTTAATGTAAATTAAGTCGCTGGGGATGGATTTAAAACATTACAACATAGTATAGATGAAGTGATGCCGTTTTTCTTTTAAAAAATGCAATCAATACTACTTAGAAAGGTAGACACTTAAGATGTTAATAATAGTTGTGTTTAGGTGTATAGGATTAATGGGATTCTATATTTTTTCCCTATTTGACAATTTTGTGATTTTTCAATAATAATATATTCAGTGTAATAAGAAAATTTAAAATTTTCATTTTGGTGTGGGAAAAAAATAGGAAAAAGAGGTAATTTCTCTTGAGTTCTAAGATGCAAAGGTATATTTCTCCATTTTGTAGATGAGGAAACGGAGCTTAAAAGAGGTTGAACAGCTTGCCTGGGTGGCATAAACATAAGACAAAAATAACACTGCTGCCATATTTTCTGATCAGCAGCATCACTGTTTGATAACTTAAAATGTCCATCTATCAGCTAACATAAAATTATGAACTCTCTGCCTAAAGATACTTTAGAGCAGGGATACTCAACTGGGATGCACAGCAGGAGATGAGCAGCTGATGCGCAAGCAAATCTTCATCTGTGTTTGTAGTAGCTGCTCCTCAGCGCTAGCATCACCACCTCAGCTCCACCTCAGAACATCAGGCATTAGATTCTAAAAGGAACACTGGTTCCTGGTGCCAAAGAGTTTGGGAGCCGCAGCTTTAGAGGTATCAATGTATAACATATGATAAAGGAGAGTTATGCAGAAATCCAAAACCACCAGTTGAATAGGATTACATACATAACCGGGTAAGGTTTACATTTACTTAGAATGAAAAAGGAGTAGCTTACATTTTGAATTTTTTTTCGAAAAAGCAAACAAAACCTATGTAGACATAGGTATGTAGTTTACTTTGTAAATTTGCAAACTGTTACTGCTAAATAATATACAAATTCATTGCTTTTTTTATACCTATAGAGTTAATAGTTCAAATTTAGTTATCCGACACAAAAAGAGCACACAAGCTGAAGCTCATTCTCCTCACCATAAGATAGACAAAGAGACATTTGACTTATCCTTGGGCCCTGGTACAGGCCCTTTTCAGTGCATGTTTACAGAATTAGTCAGCAACTTAGAAGGAGAGCAAATATACTATAACAGTGAAAAAATCTTCATTATAATGAACTAATAGCTACTAACAGAAGGAAACAATAGGATCATAGAATGCAGAAATGAAAGTTCAGCAGTTTTTGGACAATTTAGTGTATGGACAAAAATTCTAACATCCTTCGATTATTCCTGAGGGAACCATTATCTTATAGCAATGATGATGATAACTACCACTATTGCTCTTTAAAAATAGTTGTACAGTTTATCACATTTAATCATCATGTGATGTGAGAGAATGATTTCCTATTCACACATTTAGAAATGGAGGCACAAAAGGAGTTAAGTGAATCCTCAAGATCATACAACCCAGACAGCCGATGACAGGGGACTAGATCTCCTAGCCCCAACTCAGTGGCGGATGCTGAGTCACCAAGACAGATCCCTGCACATTTCACTAAATCAAAAGAACAGATAAACATGTTTTTAAAATCGATGCAAAGAAAGTTGAAGTATAAATATTCCGATGCTCTTTAGAAGTGAGATTGTGTATCTGGAAAAATTCGCCAGCATAGAATGCCTCATAACTCAAAAATGCCAGAGAATCACAATATACTTGCACAGATGAAGCTGTCATTTTCTTCCTCTTCTCTCTCTATTGAACAAAGGTTTCCAAGCCTGGATTTTGTCTATTTCAAATGATCTGCAATGTTTTCCTGCACATATAATAGTTAACAGAACTGTCCCTATTTTAACACTACATCGCATATTAACAACCTCTATGTGGTGGATTCCACAAATTATGTTAGAAATCAGAAGCCAATAGGGTACATGCTTTCATAATTCCTGTCTCTTTAGCAGGACTTACAGGTTTTTTAAAAAGATGTGTTCTTGTGTGTGTGAAATGTGTGTTCAGAAACTATTTGTCTTATTTATCTAATATTAAATATTAACAATGTGCCGCATGTTTTTCAAAGCATCATGTCAGTAACTTGCCCATTTTTTAAACCTAAACAGGTAAAATGAGCAGCTCAACAACCCATCTCTAAGCACTGTATAACGGTTTGGGCTATCCTGCTGTATTTATTGTTCTTTGGCTGATTCTTTAAGAGTTAGAACACCTAAGATAACACAATGTGCGAACACCTAAGGATAATTCTAAGCAAAGGAGCTATATAGCCTTTGGTTTTCTTCTCCTCTTCAGTGCGTTTTTAACTTCTATATTGAATATATATATTGAATGTTAGAAGAGGGACATATAACTTTCTATCTTCATACTATATTTTTTTCCCAGTTTTCCCCTCTGTGCCATTTGTGTCTACAACAAACATGTACTTTCTTTTTGAGGAAACATTTTTTTTAAAGGACTCTAATTATTTGTCAAGGTATTTCCTCTGTCAGACAACCAGTATAATGTTTCTTGGTGTTGTCTTTTATGTACCTTTCTTTGCCCTTAACTAATGAGAAGCGAAGCGGCCCATCTTCATTATGGCAAAGCTAGTAAGTAGCAGGCCCTGAACTAGAACTCAGGCCTCCTGATCCTCTGTTCAGTGTGTCTGTTACCAGGCCACCTTGACTCTGGCTTATGCTTAGGGAAAATACAGAACTAGTTCCTGGAGTAGGTAGCATTGGTTGCTACCCACATGGATACTGGTAATGTCTACCTTGAATAACAGCCTGAAATTTTCCCCACTATTTCTCTCCATTTTTTATCTTGCCTTTGAACTTTATAAAAATTTCTGCACTCAGGAGCTAGGGGATGAAATCAGAGCCCTCAGGAAAAAATCAGTGTCAGAATGCAACTTTATTCATTCATTTATCAACATTTATTTATTTTGACTAGGGGATAGTATAAAAAGCAAACTTTAAAAAAATCTTTTTCACTAGCTATTAATTTTTTCATGAGAGTAAATATCTTTAAAAGCTAGCTAAGTCTAAAATGCCTATTCACTAGAGCTTTCTATATCTAAATTTTTTAATTACAAGTTTTTTCTTGCTCTTAAACTTTGTGCTTTCATATATTAGAAACTCAAGGCTAAGGTATAATTATAGTGATCCTTCTTGGTTCTGAGCCATAGTTACTGGCTGGTTAGCATGAGTATCCTTTATATTTTGAATAAACAAGTTGGAGAGACTTTAGTGCTTTAATTTTTCAGGAAAGCGAAAAACACTCTTCATCTACCTGCCTAAAGGCTAAAAACAATTGTACTGAATCACAGAGAAGAAAATCAAAACAATTGCAAAAGTATTCATCTAATTAAACTTATAAACTTAAAAAATGAAGTTTATAATGCAGTTTGTCAAACACGAGAAATAATTACTTTAATTTTAAAAAACTTAAGATTTTGGTTTTGATCAAATAGAGAAAATGGGAAAATTAGAAACGCAGTGAAAGAAAGATATATGCGCGCACGCACACACACACACACGCACACACACACGCACACACACACACGGGACCCACAGGAGAAAGTCCCTCTGAATCAAAAGAATTACATGTATCTGAATTGGCATGAAGCTTGCATTCACGTGACTGTAGTTGTCATCAGATCATCCCATATCAGAGCACTTATCTGGGAAACAGGGCCTCCCTGAACCTTAGTTTCCTCATCTGTATACCAAGATTATGGAACTCGGTAACCTTTGACGGTCGGCTATAAGTCTCTGCTGGATTAACTATTTTATGTGTCTTTATTTGAATATTTAAACATTTAGAGGTTCTACTCTAAACTGAAAAGCCAGAGTAGCTCAATAAGTATTTATTGGTTGAATAATTAAATTTGGTCCTTATTATGTGTTTTAATCAACTCAGCTAACAATATGTGGGTTATTTCAGTTATTTTTCAGCCAAAAATATTTTTCACATAGATGACATCTTGTGCTGAAAGCTTTTCTGTAGCAAAAATGAGTAAGAAGTAAACTCTGCTTTTACTAATGGGGAATTAGTGTTTGATCTTTTAACAGTGAAGTTTTCAGCATGAGCATTGCAAGAAAGGCTTTGATATTAATTGTGCACTTCAAACTGAAGCATGTCTGAACTGAAACTGGGTATTTCCAGAGCTGTCTGTTCTTATTCATTTCTTCTTTCCTTACTCTTTGCTCTGGCATGTAAATATTCTTGTACAGTTCTTCAAGGATCTGCAAACTAGAGAGGCAAAGAGAGCCATATATCTTGTTTACAGCCTTGTCTAATCCTATGTGCAAGAGTAAAATAAAAAGATAAATGTTTTTATTTGACGGATCTAAAATCTGAAGTTTTTTTAAACATTGATCGAAAACAGCAATGAGACTATGATGATGTTACGTAAGTGTAATGAAAAGATACAGTTTTAGTGTAATTATTTTGAAATTTTTAACTTTAGACCATAAATGTTTTTATCTAAACCTATTTGTGAGTTTTGCGCTTGAAAGATTATTTTAGAAGCTATTTCATTATATTTTACCACCCTTCTTTCAGCACATTATATTAGTTTTGATTTTTGCTATGAATCTCTATAATGCAGAATCTTTTTGAAGAGTCCTCTTGGCTCACAAGATGTTTGCCCATCCTGATTGGAGAGAGTTGCACAGAAATCCTATTTAATTTTAATGGTCTTTTTTTTTTTTTAAGAAAATGTCTTCTATTATTAGCATAGATTATATTTTATTAACTGTCATTTTTTATCTTGCCCTTTTAACTTTATAAAAATTCTCTCCTCCAAATATAAGTGCCAACAAACTTGGAAACTAAGATTGGCTAAGAATCAGGTGCCACATTAACACTTTATAAAACGTGGTAATAATTTCACTTTTTTGTCAGTCTCATTTTTGTACTGGCTCTGTGACTTCTGACTACTACTTTTCCAACGATAGATAAAAAGCAGAAATTATCATCCCTGCTCTCTCATTTCATTGGGGAAATTGAGAACCAGAAAAGTTAAGTGCCTGGTCCAGGCCTCCCACTGAAGCCGGAGTAAAGCCAATCCTAGCACCCACATGCTGGCCTTGAGTCTTGTGCTTTCTCTATCTTGCCTACCCATTTGAAGGAGCACTGAAGTACCACTTAGAGTACTTTCTGCGATCATTTGCTTTTCAGCACATTATCCAAGATGTGCTAGTTAAAACTTAACTGCCCTTTAGAATGATTGATGACATTTCTGCTTCATTCTTTTAACAATATTAATTTTATAAGCTAGTTTCGAATTTTATTACATTCTCACCATTTAGGTAGAAAGATGTTCTCTTTGAGAATCTGAATTCGTCTTCACATCTAGGAGGAGTAACAAATCAAGCATAAAAATTAGAACAGATTCAGGCTCACATATAATTTTATTTAAATCTTCAATAGGTTAACTAGTGTTTTCATTCAAAACTATTTTGTAATTGTGCCCAAGATTGAGATTCTAGAATACTTGTCCTAGTTTCCTGCAGACTATAGAAACCAGAGGAATAGGATGGAGCATTTTGCAAACACTAGAATGTCAGTGGTTTCTCATTACAGTGCCCTGGTATGTTTATTAATCTTGGATTGATTTATCCATTTATTAAGTGAACATTTATTCATCCAATTATTAAATGAACATTTACCACTTACTTTGCTGGATACTAGGTGTATATATACTAGTGAACAAGACAAAGTCCATGCCCTCAGGAAGCTTATGTCTGGTAGGGTCGTCAAACAATAAACAAATAAGCAAATAAGATAATTAGGATGTGATAAATAGTGGGATGGAAATTCTTTTAAAAAAAAAGATGATATGATAAATAGTAAATGAGAGTGGCCAACTTTATGTGGGGTTGTTAAGAAAGACTTCTCTAAAAAAGAGAAATTTAAAGAGATTCCTGAAGTTGATAATGACCAGGCATGCAAAGAGCTAGAGAAAGAGCATTGCAGCCAGAGGAATCAGCAAAGGCAAAAACCTTGAGACAGGAAGCACCACTGTTTCCTGTTAACTGAGAATATAAATATCTTCCTACCCGCTACTCACAGATACAGATCTCTAGACGTTTCCTTTTGTCACTCTCTTTTATCTCCAAGTAATTTTCTTTTCTTTCTAAAGGTAGAGAAAAAGGCCTCCATTTCTCCATCATTGCCTATTATACATATTCACCCAGATTAAGTAATTTTGTATTTAAACTCCTAGATGATTTTGATCTCCAACTCTCATTTGGTCTGTGTTCTAGATATTTATGTGCATATATTTTCTTCTTTACAACAGTCTGGGTAGAATCGGTACCTAATTTAACTTTGCATCTTTTGTATCAGCTACACTTAGCATTAGAGGAAATTAAAACTATAAAGAGCTAAGACATATCAATTACCTGTAATAATATGTCTTTTTAAAACTTCTCCTTTTTCTGTGCCCTAGTAAATAAGTGAAGAGAGAATAGGACCAGATCTGATTTTCAATCCAAGACTTATTCACCGACAACAGTAGTTCTTCCCCTGGCTTGCACACTGGAATCCCCTGACATCACCCGTGATGTTTTAAAATATTCTCATCTGAAAGTTCCAAACCATAGAAATTAGAATTTCAGGAGTGTGACCCAGACATGAGCATTATTTAAATTTCCCCATGTGGTTCTAATGTATAACCATGATTGGTAATAAATGCCCCACAGCACCATGACCCCTGGACCATTCTCACTTTCCTAGGTAATTTTATTAATTTGAGAAACTTTTTTTTTCATGTATAAAAAATTTTAAAGTAGAGAAGTGTTAACTGTGAGATAGTAGTATAATACATTTTGTTTTGTTTACAATAGTAGCTTACTTAACTGTTTAACTTTTCAGATATTTCGAAAGAAAGCAGTGGAACTTGGGGTAAAATTGCTACCTGCATTTCATACTCCTTCTGGAATACCTTGGGCATTGCTGAATATTAAAAGGTAAAACTCTTCATTTCTGACAACATGTTTTAAGTTGTAATATTGGAGATTGTAATCTAACAAATAGACACTGGATGGATAATTATTTGAATGACGTCGGTGACTGCCACCATGGGGAGTTTTAGCCTCTCTCCTTATGTTGGAAGTTTTCAGTTTTTCAGTGTTCCATGGCCTTAAACGTGTCCCTGTCATCGGATAACATGACCCCAATAGCATCATCTAAGCCAGACGTGATTTGAAGTTTTCACTATTTCATGGTGATGTTGCATCAGTGAAAAACTGTCTTCTCCCTAGATTCCAAAAGCATCCATTATCTTTAAAATTGTCATCAAAGCATTTCAGAGATAAAACACTTGGACTCATCAGATTTCCCATGCAATGAGCTGGTATAGCTGAGATTTGGGAGCGTCTGAGGCTGCCCTACCCCCACTACAAGGCGGGAAGGGAACTGCTCCACTGACCCAGATCAAACCAACTGTCTCACCCCATTTGGGTGGAGAACTCCGGTGTAACAAGTCCATAGGAATGTGGCCCCAAGAAAAACCTGGGCTGAACACACTTTCTGGTATTCTCCTAGGGAATAGTTTGAATGAATTTTCATGATAGCTTGAACATTTTGTTAATAAACAATTTTATCTTAAGCTTCCTTCTTAACTCCCTCCTCATAAGTAATTAATTGCATATATGCCTGTTGGTGATGGTGGTGGTAGTGGTGATGATGATGTTGATGACGATGATGATGACAGGTATTTAACATCATAAAATAGGAAGCTTTGTTCTAGACACTTTACACATATTACCACATTTAATTCTCACAACCCTCAGTAAGGTCAGTACTGTTGTTATCTTCATTTTACTAATAAGGAACTCGAGTCACAGACAGATTAAGTCATTTGCCTAATGTCATACTGTATGTAAATGGTAGAACTAGAATATGTACTTAGACGTTTATCCACACACTGATGCACAGGCATTGATTAACCAGCTTTCTTGTTTTAGAAATGTCAAGAGGATGTACAGGGTGGTTGGGCAAGATTAATACACGTTTCTTCATTATTTTAGTCACATTCTTTTCTAAAATTAATTATAAAAAATCATCAGTTAAATGTCATGTATTATTTTCATTTGTATGTTATATATGTATACTTTAAATTCCTCCTGTATCTGTCTATAATTGTGTGTGCATACGTGTGTGTGTGTGTGTGCGTGTGTGTGTGCGCGCGCGCACGCGCTCGCACTTGGGGCAGGGGGCAGGGGTGCTAAGGCAATGAGATGGGGACTAGCCACACTGCTGGTCCATGTGAATTGAGGTAGTTCTATATTGTATAATGTGATATCTCAGAATCTGTTTTCTCCTTTAGGGGTCCTAAGGCTTTCTCTGTGTGCTTGAAGATCATAGTATATGCTGCAGGTCTTAATGCAGATATGGATTAGAGCTCAGTTTGGAGGCTGCGTGGCATTTGTTTGAGTTTTTTATTTGACTCATGTAGACCCACCTATATTACCTTCCATATCTTCATACTTTGTATTCATAGAAACTGACCTAGAAACTCCTCTGTTACCTGAAGTAAGATCTGGTTACAAAAACACTGTGTACATTTAACATATTTTTCCCCTACCTACCCTTTGAGAAAAATGATGCAGGCAGAATAATACATTGAGCTAATTGGTTATCGAGAGACTTGGGTCTAGGTATTTTACAGCTAGTGTAGGTTTGTCTTTAGAGCAATCATTTCAACTCTCCAGGCTTATTTGTAAACTGGAAGTTAAGCCATTTCAATAGTTCTTTTGTGAACATTTTCAAGTTCACAGGCCACTTCAAAATTGTTGAAACATGACTCTCTCCTCATAAAATGTGTATTTCTGAGCACACATATTTTCACAGAGTTTCCAAAAGTTAACAGTGCCATAAGAGCCCACCTAGGACCTAAGGACCCCTGGTTTAAAATACTGTAGCAAGGAGCTAGTTCTTATTGCTTGCTGGCAGGTAATGAAATTAGATAAAGGCCTACTAAAACTAATAGAGAGAGGTGTAGGCCTACATCTTGCAAAAATTCAGTCAGTTATAATAAGGTGCTGATATCATTTAATTAGTTGTAGCCTCTCTAGAAATAAGGATAAGAAATTAGATTATTTTAAAGCATACTTTACTTAGTGTTTTTTTCTAACAGGCAAGAGGATTTCTCCTTAGTTAAATCTGTCCTTAGTGTACAGAGGAGATATTCATTGACACCTAAATGAATACTTCTAAAAGCTATTAAATACTGAATCTTCTGTTATCTTTCATATCTATGCTTCTTGAAAATTCATTAACTAAGGCATTCAGATTTTTTATAAAACCTTATTTTGCATTTACAGTATTTCATAGGGAAGTTTTTGTTTACTTTCAAAGATTATAGGATAATTGTATATGGTAAAAAAATAATTGCCATTTTATTTATATATTCGCTAATGTTTTCAAATTAAGCTAAAGGAAATTAGAAGACTATCTGACAGGTAATAGAAAAAATTTTAATGTCTTCCTGGAATTCTGTATGAATTTTTTATTATATATTTTATCCATTCTCAATTCCACTTAACTAAATAGCAGTGACTTACCAAAATTTATATAATAAGCCTTGGCAAATTAATAGTAATATCAATCTGCTGAAATTCCTCCTATCCCTTTGCCCAGTCAGGTACACTCACTCATCAAATCCACTCTCCTTCCAGCTGTGAAGCTAATTTGTCATCTTAAAGAATTTCTTCTAGAAAAGAAAATATTTCATATTTATCTGCAAAAATTACATTTCAGAATACACTGTTGATGTCAACCTGTACATATATGCTATTTCATATGAATCTGTATATTTTGACAGTATGTGTTAGGGGATAAAGGACAGCTGTCATGAAGCTTCTTTTCTAGTTTTTGAAGACTGTCACCAGTAGAAGATTCAAAGGAGAGAGGGAAATGTATGTCTGGCACAATCATATTTTCTTAATTACCTTCTCAGAATAAAGGAGTGTCTGTAGAAGGATCCCAAAGATTAAAAAAAAAAAAAACCTGCTTGAGAATACTTTTTAGAATAGCTATGTGTTCACTGGTGGCTGGCTTTGAAATTCTTGGCAATAATTATGATGGGAGAGGCACAGAATATGCTGTCTGTAATATAATTCTGCTTTTCTCTCTCAATTTTGAAAATAGTTATGGATGCTGCTCTTTGCACACACCTGTATGTTAACAAAAAAGGTGAACTTATTGGTATTATCTGTTCACATCCCTCTCATATTCAGGTTATTGTCTAAAGATAATTGATTTATCTTTTCTTTTAAATAAGTAAAATAAATAAGCAAGCAAGCAAGCAAGCAAGCAGACAAGCAAACAAGCAAACAAGCAAGCAAGCCAGCTTGCCTTTATTTGAGTTCCTACTCTGATGAAGTTTCTATTCTAAGTCCTGGGAAGATTGTCTACTTCTCTCCACTTCATTTAAAAAGAAAACAGACATGGTCTTTCCCTCAGGGTATTCACGGCCTGGTTGGTAAAGTAGAATATATATTTTATATGTTATATTATATACTCACTCATGTAATTGACAAATGTAAGAGAGTCTGTGCCAAGGAGAGATAATAATTCACTGGATTGAATTTAAAGCAAGCAGTATTTTGAGTTGGGGAAGTTTATGCATTTGAAGCCAAAACACCAGTAAGCCAAATTGTATTTGAGTATTTGTGCAAACTGAGACTAGCAGAGAACCTAAATAATTTACTCATATTCTACATTAGGAATTCTGTCCCAAAAGCTGTTCAGAAAAAAAAAAAGGTATTATAATTATCTTTTCTTCCACATCTGTAAAAAAATTCTTAATTCAAGAGCTGCTATATTAAGTTGTAAATTAATCAGAATTGTGGTTTAATAGCAAGTGATAATTTGATTGAACAAATGCCTAGGTGTTATACACAGTACCTGATTAGGTTAACATGCTTGCTTCACCAATATAATAGTAGAATGGAAATGCATAACTTAACACCTCTGCTGAAAGAAAACCATTGCCTTTTTAACAGATTAGACTTTGGTAGAACTCAATTTCTCTAATGTGAACATGTCAAAATTTGATGTCTGATCTTGTTATTGCGAGTAGCAAAAGGCCTTATGCATTTTTTTCCTTCAACATAAAGAAGAAAAATCACCTCTGTGGTTTATAAAATCAAGTGTTTCACCATTTCCATATTTATAGTGATAACTTATTAGATTTTGGTCTTTCTAAAGTGTGTTCTTAATTTTAAAAATATAGTTACTGTTCCCATTATTTACTTCCATCACAAAGAATAGTCTGGGCATTCCTAATAATTATTCTGTCTTTCTTGATAAATAGGTTAGTCTTATCTATATACTATTTTATCACTTGTTTCTCATTGTGGATTTTTCTGAATCAGTATTTTCCTGGTGGTTATATTAGGTTACAGGAACTGTCTACAGTGTGTGCTTTTATTGCACACATTGTGGAGTGTTTAGGGAAATGACTGATCTGCATTCCAGGTCTCATTAGTCAGCAAGGTGATGAATGAGGCACAACTCCCTCACCTGTTTTTATTTCCTGCTATGTAAAGTTTTTTTCACTGACTATGTTAATTATCCAACACAAATGCATACTATATCATTAGTTACATTGCAGTTTATATTATTATAGTTAAATTGCAAATTGCTTTACTTTAACTGAAATAGGGCCTTAATTAAGAATAGTACATAACCTAATGTTTTCTAAGAGTGAACGATTACCTTGTGTGAAACATATGGTGTGTATATTGTAACAAAAGGTAATAGCCCCTTTTTGAATTTCTTAATACTTTGATGGTATAAAATGCTTAAATATTAAATTATAGTTGGTTAGTTTTAATAGACACAAAGTATGAAAAACAATGTAATTAGGTTAAATATTGAAAGAATATTTTCCTTTTATTTCCATGTGATTTTACTTGACAGATGAAATATAAATTCCTGATCATTAAATTTGCTAACCATTTTATAAAGTATCTTGTTTCAGATTTGAAAGAAGTGTATGTTTTAAAATTAAGCAAAATATAATTCCATATCTTAACATCATAAGAATAATGTAAAAAGTATCAAGAAACAAATTTTCTGAATATAAGCAGATCAAAGTTATTTAATTGCTAATATCCTAAGAGGTAAAATAGCCCTTAGTTACCCTAAAAAATGTTCTGTAGCAGCAATATAGCCTGAATATAAAATCAGAACTGCCTCTTAATAGTTTTATCTTTTATTACATGTTATGAATCTGTTAAGAATTCAAAGATAAGTTCTGCAAACTTAAGAAAAGTAAAAAGAAAAGTTACAGTCTTACCAAGTATTTTAAGCTTACCTGCTTTATGTTTTTTATTTTTTCTGATTGAATATTTTATAATGGGTTTCCCTTTCTTATCTATTTTAATTCATTTGGCTATTTATGCTCTTTTGTAAAGAGTAATAACCATGCTTTAAGGTTTTAATATTGACATGCACAAAGTTATTAATATTAGACATTAGAATATTATTACCATAATTAAAGCTGCTATTTATTACCATTGTCAATATGGCTTTTGGCTTTGGATAATTCACATAACTGAATTTGCCTTTTCATAAGTAAAATTAAAATAACAATAATGTTATCTGTCCTGATGATCTTATAAGGCTTTTGTGGAAATCTAATGAGCTAATATCTAAAAGATTAATCATTGTAAAGTGTATAAAGTAAATGTAAATTGGAATGATTATTAACTTATGGTCTTGTTCTCAATTTTTGTTATAGAATATGGTATACGATAAAATAGTATACAGCCAAAACTAACTTGGTTCTGATGTCTTTTTATAGTAATCTTCAGTTTTTAAGCTACTCAGGGCTTCTAACTCATTCTCAAGCTCAAGTCTCATTTTCTTAGGTCAGGAAGGGAGATGGTATTGGTAGAAGTAGCTGGAAATATGGAGAGAACATCTCCATGTAGTCCAGAGTAGCTGTGGCTTCCTAGTCAAACATTTATTACATTTTCAATTATTTTGGAATCAATCTATAGAGTCAAAACAATTTCCTCCCTCAAATTATACTTATTGTTGAATTATCTCCTCTAGAAATAAAAACTGTTTAATCCATAAGATTTAAGGAGAGTGTGAGGCAATAAAATGCAATGTTCTTTCCCCAAGTCACGCATACTAGCTAGTGCTTACTTAATATGATACAACTTAGTCTATGAAAGGTATGTGTATTCTTGCTATAAACATCCTCATTTTATTACCAGTTCCTAGGCTGTCCTACTTCTATTAAGGGTCTGACTTCTGTGGTTACTTAGTTTCTATCAGTGATGCTCACCCTTCCCAGTCTGTTTCAATTGGTTTGAAGTAAGGTCCTGGTATTATTTGAAGTCTCTTCAGGGCGTTCTAATATTCAACTGAGGTTGAGAATCCCTGCTTTATGTACCTAGTATTTATATCTTGACGATAGCTCCATTTCTCTTCTCTGTTACCCTTGAAAACTTTTCTCTGCCAATTCATCGTTAACTTATTGAAATATAGAACATTAGAAAATTGGCTTGAAAATACCCAGCTTTAGTAGAACAGTGGTTCCAAAACTTTAGAGTATATGAGAATTGCCTGGAGGTCTTATTAAAACACAAATTACTGGGCCCCACCCACAGAGTTTTGGACTTAAAAAGGATTTTGATAAGGCTTGAGAATTTGCATTTCAAACCGAATCCAGGCTGATGGAGAGGCTGATGCTGCTGGTCCAAGGACTACACTTTCAGACTATTATAATACGAGAAATGACTGAGCCATTATAGCTGTTCAGGTTCTTAAATCTTGCAGATGCTCAGTGAGGCAACCAAACCCAAATATCCATGAAAAGGGAGAGTGTTATTTCTCTGATTAATTTACTTTTGTTACCCAACGTTTTCACTTAACTCTAAGCAGTTAATTAATATTGCTTCTTCTGGAAAGCAGCTAATTCCAGACACTAAATACCCAAAAAGAGTTTACAATGTCCTTTTCACCCTTGCATTATTATTATTTTTTAATTCAATAAGAGTAGAACTTGAACTTTGGGACATTTTAACACAGAGAGAGAAAAAAGGGCATTTTTAATTAAGGACTTAAGGGTAACTGTTTAAAAGGAGAGCCATTTTCACAAAGCCATTCTTGTGGCTTCAGGCAAAGTGACTTTATTAGAAGCAGCTGGTGCCCTAGCCCTGTACCTGAGGGCCAAAGAAAAGAGGAAGCGATTATCTTCCTACCAGAGCAGAGAGAACCTAAGCTTCTTCTGGATCATTTAATCTTCTCACCAAGCTTCAGATCTCTCTTTCTATGCCAGGCATGCAATAGCCTGATGAAACTAAAAGCATTTATTTATTACAAGTGGACAAAAAGGGTGGCAACAATTTAAATGTACTTTGTATATAGCCTTCTCTGTTAAGACTCAAGGAACAAACAATTCTGAACAAAGGATGCTTTGCTGTTTCTTAGTCCAGTATTGTGAGACAGTAAGAGTTTGAAGAGCCCATGGATGCCTGAACTGTTCCCTATCTTCCCACTCCCCTGGTCATAATTTAAGTTAATGCCCTGGTAAATGGGTTTTTTCGGGTTCTTTTAATCCTGGGAGGATGGAACAGACCATAGCTGTCTTTGAACACAGACTCTAGCAGTCAGTACTTCACCACACCACCCCTCCCTCTTTCTTCACAAATTCCTATTTGCCACAGACCACTTCTACTAGTGCTGCTGCTAGGGTGATGAAAAAAAAAATGATGTATGAATGAAATAAACTGGCTGATGTTTCACTCAACCATATATTAGATGTTGAAAAAACGCTGTTCTGTATTTCCATAAGGTTCTGCATTTTAAGGCTAAATTGCAGCATATAAATAATGAAAGTGCAAAAGTTTATCAAAGATTATGTCTAGACAATTTAAGGACAGTCTATCCCAAGAGAATTGTTTGCATCCCTTAAAAAATGACTTGTGGTATGCAGGAAGTCTGTTAGGGGGCCTTCCTCACTCTTCAGTTTTTGGTGGCTAGCCTTGGTACAAGACTCATGAGACCGGATTGTTAACTATGACCACTGCTTTCCCCACAGCACTCCCATGGTTTAGGCAGTTAACTCACCGTGAAAATTTTGTTTAAGGACAATTATAGTTATTTGAATGCGACAAACTCAAAGTGGCTTTCATCTCAGGTTTTTCAAGTGCACAGAACTAGTGTTTTACAAATTCAGCTTTGTTCACACTATTCACACAATTGGTGACAAATCAGCCTTGGCAATTTGAAATGTATTCTGTGTATAGAACTTAGATTAAGAACAAGTCAGAACACATAATTCATACAGTGCTTTTACAGGTCAGCAGTGGAATAATCTTTTCAAGGAACTTGCTGTCCCAGGTTTTTAATGAAACAGCAATCAATTTTCCTGTGATTAATCTCAAGACTGGGCTTATTTTGTTAGTGTAGGGCAAACCTTTTAAATATCTAATTAATAAAGTTCAATTTAAAAGTTTATGAAATCATTTGAATGAGTGTTTGAAAATCAGCCTGGAATCAAGGCATTTTCTCAGCCCTTGTAATTGTTATTCTATGTAAATGTTCAACTAGCTACATTGAATCTTTGAATGGGAATGGGAAGGTCAATATAAAATATTTATACTACAGGCAATAATTTTTAGGGACCTCACAATCTCAGTGGGTACATTAACCACTCTATGTTTCCTACTTATGCAGTAATAGCTATAGTTGATCTGTTTTGAAAAATGGGGTGAACAATAATTGATTGCAGTCTCTTTTATTAACTGGAAAAAGAAAAGTGATGGAGCAATAGTAAGAATTAATTGTAATTTATTAATCTGGAAATTAATGTGCAGCTGGGCATGAATACAGGCAGTGCAATTTGGTGATTTAGCAATCACGACAAATTATCTTCATCTGTAAGGTGGAGTGTTGCTGGCTTTTCTTTATTTGATTTTTAGTAACAGACTCAGTTTCAGGAAGACTTTATATGAATGCTTATGTTGCCCCTTTATCCTGGAAATGTCAATGGAGTTTAGCACTATTAATTAAATCTCGCTTTCCTCCTTTGTCATGTCATGCTATAGTTTTTATAGAACATTTATATAAAACAGTGATTACTGGTAATTGACCTGCATATGTTGAATAATCTTAAGATGCTACTGAGAGTTTAATGTACCTTGTAAATCGAGAGGCTTCCAATTAAATCGGGTTCTTAAGATAATCACTTTCAAAACTAATCAAGTAATAGGACATTAGTAAAGCTCTTATTGACTTAATTGTGACAAATTAATAAACAGACCCAGTGCAATTACTATAATGGCTTTATTAGTGAACAGTTTTCCAAAATTTAAGCATAAATCTATTCTACCCCCCAGAAGTACAATAAAAATTCCGTAAGTCATTTTAAGATGGATATCATTTCTAATAGTTATATGTGAGTACATTGTACAAATAGCTTGGATTTTTTGTTCCTATTTAAATGTGATTACATTTATTTCAAAGGTCAGCGAATCTGTTTGCTAAGCTTTTAAAGCATATGATTTTATAAGAGATCTTCGTTATGCTTTGGTCAAAACTATTACACATTCTTGTGTTCTGTCATCTCTGCTTTTCTATGCATGTGCCCTTGGGTTGATGCCCTCTCTCCTCCGAGAGCTCTGGGATGTCCTGTTCCACACTCTCTGTCCCAAAGAGCTGTCAGCATACTGCCTCTTTATACCAGCTTGGCACTCTACAAAATGGACCTTGGAAAACAAATGAATTATGAATTACAGATTTGCAATAATTTTTTAATGTCTGATATTGCCAATTCCTATAACTTTGCTAATTATGTTTAAGAAAGGACAAGAATATAAGTCAAGCTTCCACTACTTAAAGTATATTTTGACAAATATATATATAAACACATCCAACTATGTATTTAAGATCTTGTGTTTTACTGAATATAAGTATAACTCTGTTAAAAATAATATATGATCACATATCTTCTTCCTCTAAGTTTTGTTTTCTCATTTTTTAAAAGTGAGATTAATAAATAGTGTCAGTTTTACAGGGATAATATTCATAACAAGACCTAGATATTCAAGAAATCTAGGGTCTTTATACGTAAAAGAGTGGATCACTGTGAAATTTCAGCATCCTGAAATCATGGTAGCCATCCCTACAACCTATGTTTAAGTTAGACCTTAGTAAGGAAGAATGGACTTTCAACTAAAGGTGTGTGTGTGTGTGCACGTGTGTGTGTGTGTGTTATGTATACACTCATCTGTAATTCTAGGAAGCCTCCCATGTGTTCAGTTTAGAACACATAGTCTTCCTCAAACAAGGGAAGCATTATAGAGTACTCATAGTAATTGTCATCATCTGGGACAACAAAAGGAAGTACACAATAGAACTGCCCAGCTGAAGAAGGGTTATTTTTAAATTATTGGAATACCCTTAAATAAGGACTGCAATAAGGACTAAAATTGTGGCAATTTCATTAATTATGAGGTATTTAAATTTACGGTTCTTGAATTTAACAGGAAAAATTAATGTTAACACTATATAAATGCAGCTCTTCTTGCCATTTATTTACATGCAATTACTGTAGCTAGTTGCATGATGGAATTTGCACCTCATAATTATATTAGGGCCATAAGCCTGTGGTTTTTAAACTCTTTTGCTCACTTATCAGTGAAATATTTTGAGCATTCATCCCAGAACATATATTCGTATTTACAAATTATATGTACATGCACCACTGTTTTAAACACTCAAAAATAAATTGGAAAAGAATAAGATATAAATGAGGAAATAAAATATTTTATTAAGAGCAGATGAATGATATTTATAGTGAGAGCAGTGTGATTCATATTTTTTTGTCTCAGTTTAATGCTTGTGATTAAATGAGTGATTCGAAGGTCTTGTTCTATGTTGTCTATTTCAAAACTTGGTTTTAACTCTGTCCAGGTGGAAAATATAGAAAGTTGTTTCGATGAGAGAAGTGTGGTACTGGCTGACTTTCCAAAAGCATGATCTTTGTTTTAAAACCCAGTCTTTACTTATGCAAAGGATATTATTGTAATTCTGCTCGAAAATTTAAATTTTTCCTGATATCATCATTTGTTCTTGCACACTTATAGAAAGATAGAAAATCTCTGGAACTCTTCCTTTGAAAGATTTTAAAGTAGGATACAAATTACCATTGTCAATACAAATATGAGTTTTAGAGGTGAACCTTTCACAAATATTTTCATAAGCATCCGATTTCAAAATGATCTTTCCTTAGAGTTTTTTTCAAATTTAGATTTTTTATTCATGTTGTCACCTTTTAGCTTCAAGTGGTAGATTAAATGTGTTGTTTTTTTCCTATTTCTTTTCTTCTTTTTAAATTATCTGGTAGGTAGCGTACTACTGACAATCACTTGTCCCAGAAAACAACAGCAAATAGGGACACATTTTTTGGTGAAATGTCAGCTCTTGATTAAATATTTTGCCTCAAGACAATCAGAAAATCTCTCTTGGGGCAAAATATTTTCATCATCACTCTGAACCTCTTTGCAAAATATTATAATATTGTAATTCTTCTACTGTGTAAAGGCCTTGGATTTTTGAACTAACCATATCAGTGACATTGTGTAGCTCATAAACTGCAATATGGTCGGTCCTCTGTATCTGCGGGTTCCACATGTGTGGATTCGACCAACCACAGAGCGAAAATATTAAAAAAATCAAATGTTACGTTGTTGCCGACGTGTGCTGTGTAGTTAGGCCTGTGATGGTTGCATCTGTACTAAAAATGTACAGACTTTATTTCTTGTCATTATTCTCTCAACAGTACCATATAGCAACTACTTACATAGCATTTATATTTTATTAGGTATATAAGTAATCTAGAGATGATTTAAATATACGGGAGGATGTACAAAGGTTATACGCAAATACTACTCCATTTTATATAAGGGACTTGAGCATTCCTAGGTTTTCGTATCGAAGGGAGGTCCTTGAACCAATTTCCTGTGAAGACTGAGAGGCGAAGACTATACACCAAAAGTCCCTGAGAGAAGAAGAGCAAGGAAAATCACATTGCTGATCTCTCATTGTTGTGTTGTAGTCCCTCAAAGGTTCTCTGACTGTCTTTTATATGAAACCTTTCACATAAGCACCAAGGGAGGAGAGTAGTGTATATCTAAATATTTAATTTAATAAAGCTTTTTTCTTACTTTTAAATAAAAAATTTAGAAATAGTAGCTTTGATAGTTTCTTCCTGCAGTCTAATTAAGAGTCTTACATTCTGCCTCAAAGGCTGCTGCCATAAACAATACATATCTAAATGTCACTTACCTTTATCAAGGCCAGACAAATGTCTTATCATTTGGCAGTTTATAATGGACATATTGTCTCATTATGTTATGTGAACTTTGATCCTTTTTAGATTACTCTTAAGAATATTTTTTAAATTGGTTTCAATGGAAGTTCTAAGTTAGTTTTAACCAGATCTAAATAGTATAAGACTAAATAATCTTGTGGCATATTCTCCTTTATTTGTATTAAGTTTCTCCACTTGAAAATGTGTCATTTATGGAAGTATGCCTGAAAAGATTTTTAATTAGATCAAGAGCTTTTCTTAGGTGAATTATTGGTTTTAATATGCAATAGGTCAGAGCGTACTTAAAGACATTGATCCTTAATGTTGATTTGATTAGCAATAAAATGGCTGAGTATGGCAGTCTATACTAGAAGAGTGATAGTTTAAAATGAACAACATATTTAGTATTAGAATTTGAAATCTTTACTATAAATTTGAAGGACTTTGAATTACAGAATTTACCAATCTGAGTTTCTGAGGCGTGTGACCAAGAGAGTGTTGATTTCATATTTATATTTGAGAAAGAAGTATCGAAAACTGAAAATTATAGAGTGAATATAAGCTTTAATAAAATAATCTATAAAAATAATAAATTTGCTTTTCGAGTTTTTCTAAAGACAGTAAAGCCTAGGTCTGTTTTCAAACTAAAGGTGCTACAAAATATATTGTTATTACATTGAACCTAAAGGAAAAGAATGTGAAGGGGAGGCTATGGGAAGCAAGAGAAAGTATGAGTGTACGAGCGATAGGTAGCCCGACAAGCTACGATATTAATGCCCTATGCTTCTACAATTCTCTGGAGTCTACAAAGGAGTTCTAAATATATGTATATTTTTAAAGTTTCATTAATTTGATTTAATCTAGTCTAGCACAGACATAAGTATCCAATTCTGTAATTCAAATTTTTAAAAATAGTTTGGAACCATCCGAACTAAAAGAAATAATTTTATGCTTTTAAATTTTCTGATACATAGTGAAAAGATAGAGGAAAAAAAACTGCCCTAATATTTCACTGCCACTATAGGCTAGCTCTGTTTGTCTTTTTGTACTATATTGATCATTAAGCACTTCCAGGTTATTATTTAGAAAATTTCAGTGGGTCTGGTAGAAATTCACATACCTCTCAGAAATAAATTTCACTAGTAACCCTAGGGTTTGATATATACAAAAACCTTTTGTTAAGTTCACTTTCACTAAGGATAAAAATAATGTCAACAAATACAATCACCTTTCTAAAGAGTTAAAATAGAAATATATATTCATACCATCTTTTTACCTGGATATAAGAGCTAGGATTATGCAAATCTTCCCTTCATCTTCTCTTCTAGAATAAAGAAACTGAATGCTTGTTTGTTAGAACCAATTTTTTCTTCCCACCATCTTAGTGACTTCTCTACTTCTATTCTTTCTCCTTATCTTTGTGGTGATGCAATCAAAATGTGAAACCGTATTCAATTAGAGTCTTAGTGAATTAGGAAGAACGAATACATTTGTGTGCAGTTCAGTCACTCATACTTTCTTTAGTACGTTGGCCCAGCCCTCAGCATAGTGAGAGAGGACTTTTGGCCTCTCCCGCCTTGTATTGACTCTTGAAGACATCGGTCCTTCTCTCTTCATCATCTACACAATCTGCTCATCAACATTTCACTCATCTTCCCCACTCTTTAGAGAGGTAAAGATATTTCCTGTGAGCCTCCTCTAATTTTTTTTTTTTTTAATCTGGGTATTCTGTTACGTTCTAAATTTGTACCTGAATCACCTCCCATTCTTTCCTCTTTTCCCAGAAAGGCGCATCTAAAGCCAACACTTGTGCTCTTGAACACACCCACTTGTCATTCTTCAGGCCCTCATCATCCCTTACGTCAGCCATAGCAATAACCTTTAATGGATTTTCCTGCTGCCAGTTTCCCAAGGCATTTTCCAAAGTTCCACACTGTTGAAATGTTTATAAAATTAAAATTTTATTAGGTCACTTCTTTGTATTTTCTCCTTTTTGTGGATATTCATTACCTTAACTATAAAATCAAAATCAGCCAGGCAAAAAGGTGCTCTGTAATTTATATTTCTGTTACACAAATCTCTACAATTTCTCGATTTTGTCATAGTTTCTCTTTCCTCCCTGTGCTTATATTATTTTTTCTGTCTGGAACAAGCTTCCTTTTCTCCCTTCCCCTTCAAGACACAGCATCTCCACTCCAAGGAGCTTTTTTCACGTCTACCTTCATCTGCAGTGCTCGGCATCCCCACTGCCCTGATGGAGTAGCCTTACTGGTCAGTATCCAGGCTGGGAATGCTCTTTAAGTGGCACATGAATGGCAAATCTCCAGGTCCTTCTTCAGGACACAGATGAAGGTGCCCAGAAAATGTTGGGAAACATTGTTACTTTTAAGCAAGCAGAAGCCTCTG